>NC_138229.1:20241645-20424145 GCF_964197995.2 Scardinius erythrophthalmus | reverse complement strand
AGGAGACAGAGTGATGAAGCCAATCAGTACATATGGGGATGATTAGGAGGCCATGATGGACAGGGGCCAATGGGCAAATTTGGCCAGGATGCTGGGGTTACACCCCAACTCTTTTTTTCCGAAGGACATCCTGGCATTTTTAATGACCAAATATTTGACTGACAATGCATGAAAACAGATCTACATCAGGGGGGTTTCTCTTGAGTCAACATTTAGTGACCGCTTTTTTGCAGGCGACCATACAGTCTTTCTCTTGTGGGAAAACAGACTAGAAATATTGACGACTCATCCTTAATTACACAGATTTTTATCCTATCATTTTGTCCAGTTCTAGGACGAGAATGTCCCTCCTCCAAGTAGCAAATGTAGTCAATCATGTTGCAACTTCCCAAAGAATGTTTTTCTCATGTTTTTATTGTGCGTTTTAAATGTGTGCATTGTTTTCACCTTTAATTATGGAGCACAGTTCTTTAAATTAGATTGAATCTCCACATTGTGCGTGACTTACACTCTAGCTCCAGCCATATAAAGTCTTTATGGGACCTTATTACTGTATATCTGCACCAAGGCATCATTATCTGAGTCTAGCTCATCACAATCCTCACTAATACACAATCAATAGCACTGCTCCCTCTGCGCACCTTCTGTGAGTCTGAGCTAGTGTATTGTCACTCAGACAGGAGTAGCAGAGCATAGAGTGCTATTTCTAATTACTTGCATTCAGACAGAGCTAGCAGAAACATGAGTACTGGTATGTGTGGAAGTAGCACTCGGTTTACTCAGACATGATTATCAGAATACAGAGTACAAGGCTGTAGAAATCAGGGAATCGCAATTGATGCAAATTGATGAAAAAATGTTGTTGAGCTTATATATTGGTCTTGTTATAGGCTATGTGAATATCTAGAGTCTTATATGTGTGAATAATCCAGTATAAACATGTTTACTGCAGGCTTCCAGTGCTGGAGTCTACGGCTCCCTCAGGTGACGTAGGGCACCCTCACCACGGCATCTCCATAGTGCCCAGCAGATACCCACGCTGGTTCACGTTGGGCCATCTGGAGTCTCAGCAGTGTGAACTGGCCTCCACCATGCTTACTGCCGCTAAGGGTGAGTGCTACACACGATCACTCACGACGAGTCACGTGAGGTTCACTTTAAACAAACTTTTATGTGCTGTGCCCATGTTTAGCTAAGAGAAGTCTGTTTTGTGTCTTAGGTGACATGTTGAGATTGCGGACTGTTTTGGAGGCCATTCAGAAGCACATCCACTCCTCTTCCCTCATCTTCAAATTGGCTCAGGATGCATTCAAGATCGCCACTCCGGCAGATAACCCTCCTGACATCACTCTGCTCAATGTAGCGCTGGAGCTCGGCCTCCAGGTAAATCTAAATGGATCCTTATGTGATGTCTGGTTTGATATAGTTCATTATTGAGTCTGATTACATTCTTGATCTTAGACCAACTATGCCAACATGTAAAGTCATCCTAAAACATTATTTTATTGGACATCCAATGAGCCCACATAGTTGTTTTTTCCCCATTACCTTAAATTTCTCTCTGCATATAAAACGTTTTTGACCCTTTTCTGATGTTTCAACGAGATGTCCAGTGTAAACAGACGAGCATATTATGTACACTGTCATTCAAAAAATTGGTGTTTGGTAATTTAAAGTCTCTTATGCTCATCAAAGCTGCATTTATTTGTTAAAAAAAGTTAAAAAATAATATTGTGAAAAGGTATTACATATTTTAAAATGTAATTTATTCCTGACATGGCAAAGTTTCAGTGTCACATGATCCTTCAGAAATCATTCTAATATGATGATTTGCTGCTCAAAAAATATTTCCTATTATTATCAATGTTGAAAACAGCTGTGCTGCTATTTTTGTGAAAAAAAAAAAAAAAAAAATCAGGATTCTTTGATAAATTAAAAAGGTCAAAAGAACAGCATTTATATAAAACAATAGTAATATTTTGTAACATGCATGTCTTTACTGTCACTTTTGATCAGTTTGAACCTTGTTGTAGTGTTCGTACTGATGAAATCGTACTGACCCCAAGCTTTTGAACAGTAGCGCAAAGACTGTTTTCTTTTATAGTCTGGTTTTATATGCTGGTTTTATTTCTGGTATTTGGTGTTTTTATGTACATGTAAATTTACTCGTTGTATATTTGTTCCAGTACACTGTTCTGCATATTTTGTGAGTCTAATGCGATATGATATTTCTCTGCAGGTGATGAGGATGACCCTTTCCACACTCAACTGGAGGCGGAGGGAGATGGTTCGCTGGCTAGTCACATGTGCTACTGAAGTCGGTCTGTATCAAGCAACACTCTGATTTTGATGTTTAAATTAACAAGGATTTCATTCAAGACACTGACATGCACTTTAATAGTTTTGTCTTTTTAAAATGTCATGTAAATGCTTTATTCTGACGGAAATCTTATCCGTCCCATTTTGGCTAAATCGAACTAACAGACCTAGGTTGTTGCAATGTATTTAAACTGCAGTACTATGCAAAATCAGCTAATCGTTTCACTGAAAATGATGATATGTTTATCATGTGGTTTCTAAATGCAGGTAGAACCAAGGCAAATCTGATCTGTTGATCTGTTCTGATTGGTTCTTTTGTCTCATTGCAGGGTTAAGAGCATTGGTCAGCATATTGCAAAGCTGGTACACTCTCTTCACCCCCACCGAGGCAACCAGCATAGTGGCAGCCACAGTGATGTCCCACAACACCATCCTGCGCCTGAGCCTCGACTACCCACAGCGGGAGGAACTCGCCAGCTGCGCGCGCACCCTGGCCCTGCAGTGCGCCATGAAGGATCCCCAAAACTGTGCCCTGTCCGCCCTAACCCTTTGCGAGAAGGACCACATCGCCTTCGAGACGGCTTACCAGATAGTCATCGACGCTGCCTCCACAGGCATGACCTACTCTCAGCTCTTCACCATCGCCCGCTACATGGAGCACCGCGGCTACCCCCTTCGAGCCTTCAAACTGGCGTCTCTCGCCATGACCCACTTGAACCTGGCCTACAACCAAGACACGCATCCGGCCATCAACGACGTGCTGTGGGCTTGCGCTCTCAGCCACTCACTGGGCAAGAACGAGCTGGCCGCCATCATCCCCCTGGTGGTTAAAAGCGTTCATTGCGCCACGGTGCTCTCGGACATTCTGCGACGCTGCACCATGACAGCCCCCGGCCTGGCCGGCATTCCTGGCAGACGTAACTCGGGCAAGCTTATGAGCACTGACAAAGCCCCTTTGAGACAGCTACTGGACGCCACCATCAGCGCCTACATCAACACCACCCACTCCCGCCTCACGCACATCAGCCCGCGCCACTATGGAGAGTTCATTGAGTTTCTCAGCAAGGCACGCGAGACCTTCCTATTGGCCCAAGATGGCCACATTCAGTTCGCCCAGTTTATAGACAACCTCAAACAAATCTATAAGGGCAAGAAGAAACTCATGATGTTGGTACGGGAACGTTTCGGTTGAACCTTACCTCGCCTGACTGCGGGAAACTCTTTCTTCTTTCATTCTTCATTTATTTAAGGCATTATTTTATTCTTCCTTTTTTGGTCATCTTTGGTGAATTTTTAAATTTTATCCATTTGTTTTGATCTGTTTCGTCTTGTTTTTTTCTTTATTTTTATTGTGAACAATTCCTGTTCACCAAGTTATTCTACCAGGTCGAACCTGTGGAGGGGAGAACAACAACTGTAATTATGACCATTTATGTTTTTGTTTTGGCACATTCTTGATTTTGTTTAATCAAGATATTGTGATAAAAATGTAAAAGTGGCACATAAAGAGAAACCAAATGATTATGTGGTAAATTGAGCGTGGGGAGGCGTTTGGTTGGTTTTGGAAAGGGGCTTGAACACTTCAATCAAAACGGTCATTCCTGAAACACTCGCATACAGTGTTATCAGCATACCTCGATCGTATTTTACGGATCAGCTTTAACTCTCTCTGGAAAAGGCCTGATTTTAAGAGTGAGACAGGCACATCACATCACCTCAAACTTAAACTGCAACTCTGTCGAACCTCCCAACCACGACTCAAGCGAGCCACAAGACATGAGCCCTCCCCTCTCTCCTGTGTTTGTTACTATCGGCTCTCTGTTCGAAAATTCAGTGCAGGAAAGACAACGACCTAAAAGAATACCTGTGTGCTCGATCCTTCCATGCTGTTTCCTGGTCTTACTGAATTTGAACAAAACCAAGATATTTACCCATCAATATCAGCCATATATGTTTCTCTGTTACCTCAGTGGAAAAACAAAAACAGAAGCAGAAACGAAAAGACTTGTGTGAGATTGAGTAGCAGTAATAATATATATGTACTAGCACTTCATTAAATTCCATCCCCTACACGACGCATTCGGATACGCAATTACTCGCTGTATAGATGCATTTGACAAAAATGGTTGTATTGGCAGAATAAGAAATTAGCTGGCTTTAAACTGTAATATCTTCCACATTCCATGACCTCCGCCCTCCACAAGTGCCCCAGTGGATCCGAACACTTAGAATGCACTCTGCGGCTTCCATCTGAAGGAAAACGAGAAGAGAGGAAACAAGAAAAGATATGCTCAACTCCGTTCTCAGGGAATCACTTAAAGAAACAAAACAGAAAAAAATAGTAGCATAAGCATTTAAGATATTGTAAATATGAAAGTGTCAATTCAAAAAATTGTAAAGTTATAATTATTTATGATGACTGTATGTTTTTCTTTTCGGATACTTGAATTTGTTGGGCTGGGAATGTGATGACCGTAAGAGGAAAGACTTCAGAAACATTTCTCAGGTGCTCCTGTGTTCATTTCTGATTTACTGTTTTATTTGTATCCTATTTTGTTTTTGTAATACCTTTTTGCAAGAAGAAGCATGTAAAGAATAAGAAGAAAGGAGAGGACAAACGTTTATGAACAGACTATGCAGAACCACTTCATGATTTGCCCTCTTTCCCCCCTGATCCTCCTCCGACTTTTCTCCTTGTTTGGCTCGGGGGTGGGGGCGCTCTCCCGAAATTCGACCGTTTGTATCTGTAAGTAAAGTAATCTGCACGAGCTTCAAGTTTGGATGGATTTTGCCTTTGATCTACATACAACTCTTTACTTTGAAGCCTTATAGTCTTCTGAAACCACTGCACGTGTTTCAGGACATTGTGTTGCTAATGTCAGTGGAGTACAGCATAGAGAAAATGGACCTAAACCTTCAACTGGCCCAAACAAGGAAGAAGGGCATCTGGCATTCTATTCTCCTTCGCTTCGACATGGTCAACGTACTTTAGGGTCGTGATTATCTTGTATTGGGGCTTTTTGAGGGCAACAAGGCCTGTTTTGAGGTTGCGTCTTACCATTGCCTAATTGAGACCTTGATAGATGCTCCATTAATGGTTAAATCTTGAGGAGATTTCTAAATGTTGTTGGTTAAGGTTGGTCACTTTTATTTAAGTAGTTTGCTGGTTTCAATTTTTGGTTATTTTCGTTCATAGAGTTTGTTTAAAACTTCATACTAGTTGCCTCAGCTGTGGCATACTCAAACCACAAGGTGTTAGTCACACTCAACCTGCTCTGTCAGGGAGCTCAGTGGATGGACCTGAGAGGAAGCTCACAGATTAGGATTTTTTTTTTTTTTTTCAACACATTTGCAGAATGATAATAGTGCTGCCTGTTTGATTAAAAAAGAAAAACTACATAAAAAAAAGAAAAGAAAAGAAAAAGGTTAAAAAAACGAGCATTTTCTGTAGCTAACTAGTTGGTCCAATGGCATCTCAAAAAGAGAATAACCTCCTCTGGCTTTTGATTTCTCTCTTCCATACTCTTAAGTGTCCTGTATGTGTTAACTGTACCAGTGTTTTGATCTGTCCCTAGAGTTTAGAAGGAAAAAAATAATCGCTGGTAGAGATTGTTCACTAGTTCATCTACTGTTTGATTTTGTTTCGTTTTAATTTAAGGGAAAGTGTTTGTCGCCTCTTTGTGCTACTGAATTATAAAAAGGTATCCAGTATTTGTTGCCACAAAAGTATAGTTCATCAACACTTTTTGTTTGTGCAACCTCTTGAGCTAATGTCTATAAACAAAAATTTATTACTATTTATGTAATGCTACTACCATTTTATATGATTTGTGTTGAATTTCAGTGCTTTTCTATGAATAAAGTGTGAAACACGTCTTTGCCTATTTTAATGTAACATGATATACAGCTACTGTAATCTTGGCTCCTTATGAAGTGCAAATTTTATTTTTATATTTATTTATTTTTTAGGATATATCAGAGATTTTTATTTGGGGGGGGGGGGGGTAAAAAAAGTCAGTAGCCTTTAGTTTGTCACGGTCCAGAAATACCACAATGTCATGTGTAGATGCTTAATCTATTATTATGAAACTCTTGCAATAGTAACATTTACTGATACCAGGACTGCAAATATATTGTGACGGACCTTCTTCATAGACTGTGGTGACGCATTTCCAGTAATCAACATTGCAAATCATTGCATATTTTCCAAAAAAAAATGGATTCATGGATTCTTAATTTTTGATATTGGAGCAAATAGGAATACAAAAATTATGTTTGCTGTTGTCTCCCATTCACCACTATAGAATTTTACCCAATTATGACGCCTTCCCCTTCTAATAAACCCGGAAATGTGAAAAGGGTCCATTTGTTATCTAAAGATGACCAAAGCCACTGCATTCGTGCTCAACCGATGGTTTGAAAAGAAAGTAAAAGTGACAGTAAAGGCATTTAACTTCTTACAACCAAATTCAAATCAATGCTGTTCTTTTGAACTTTAAGGAATCTTGAAAGTTTCCACAAAGGAGATTACGCAGCAGTGCTATTTTCAACATTGCTAATAAGAAATGTTTCTTGAGCAGCAAATATGCACATTAAAATGATTTCTGAAGGATCACGTGATGCTGAAAATTCAGCTTTGCCATCATGGGAATAAATTACATTTTAAATTGTATTAAAATAGAAAACATTTTAAATATTTCAGTTTTATTTATCAATTAAATGCAGCCTTGAGACCTTATAATTTCGTAATCTTACTGACCTCAAATCATGTGAAGGGGACAATTTTTTTATCCAGAAGAGAAAGACTAAATGCTTACAAAAGCTTTTGTTTACTCTGTCAACTTTTTAGGTTAGGTGTGTACGTTAGTCTGTATGCTAACACGAATCTCATGAGGTCTTTAACGCACAGAAAAATCACTGCAGTTGTAAAAAAAAATTCTTGATGCCTCGACACATGATGTCCAGACGATATCTCCAGCCCTCTTTAGAAACTCTGTGACTAAAACCACAATAAACTGCAGGAAAACCTCGTGTCAGAGTGATTGACTGTGTTAGAGATGCAGTCGACAGGAACAATGCTCTTTGGGCCTGCTTATACAAACTGTACCATCCATCAGGGTCCCCCACAGCTGCTGCTCTTCATTGTGTCTTGGACCCGATGCAGCGCTCTGCTCCTGTGAGGACCACTGAGTAAGTGTTTGTCAAGCATGGCTGTGCTACTGGCTGAAATATGGATGGGTTTGGCTCTGTTAGACACGCTGCAAAGAGAAGGCATTTCCTCAGCTCAATGATTTAACAGAAGTGACACGCCAGGAAAAAGAGACAAGTAATTGGCTTTCCCACCTTGTTCTGAGCTTCCAGCGCAGGCTGAGGCTGTCATATTTGGAGCGAGGAGTAGGTGTTGGGATTGGTGGGGGAAAACAAGCATTGTTTGTACATGTAACAATGTTATAGAGGCTTTTCTTTAATTAGAACCCAACCCATCATCAGAAAGAGGACGTCTAAACGCAGTCATGGAGCACACAAGCCTGTCAGGCAACTCTGAGAACTGTTGTGCTTCTGGGCAGGTTTGTGCAGTGAGAGGAAGCTTTGTCCTTTGCACCCTGCATGGCAGGTTCTGCTGTCAGCGTAATCACATATTGTGTTCTTCAGGGAGCTGATTTGCAGAGCTTTGTTCTGCTGCTCTGATTTTCCCAGAATCCCTCTGTAATTGGGGTGTCGGAAGACTGGGTGAGGAGGGGTGGGGCAGCTTGGGACTTTTTTTTTTAGGTGGGAGGTGGTGTGGGTTAAGCGGGAATGGAGAGCTGGAGTGGATTATGGAAGAACATTTTGAACGCTAATGTATAGTCCGACTTTTCACCGATTGTATCACTCCACTTCTTTGTTTGCACATTACATACAGACTGTCAGTCTGTGTGATAGTGGTGTGATTTTTCAGTAACAATTTTATACACCGGTCGGTGGCAACAAATCTTTTTTAGCGAGTCATTGAATCATTCGCTCAAGCAATTTGCTCAAATCACTGATTCATGGTAGCCTGGGTTTCCTCATGCTGCCTTGAGCGTAGTACGATTTTATTCACGCTGCTAGGCAGCCTGGACACCATGGACCAGATTTCCCCTCAAAAAGGGAACCAATCACAGAACGGGGAGGGAGTAGCAAGACGTGACGACGTCTATGCGACACACCGAAGCAGTTTGTTTATATCTATGGATCCAACATGGCATTAGACGTGAAGTTACCTTTCGATGCAGCCTTAGATAGTGTTCTAAGTAGTTTAGAACGCAAGTTTATTTCGTCTTCGTCCTCGTCGAATTTCTGTCGCTCTACATACGTCATCTGGTATAATTGAAACGATTGGCTATGATCTACGTACAGGCGCATTTGATAGACATTCGTAGCGCCCAATAAACGGCTCTGGGCATTCGTAAACCACGCCTCAAATACGAGAAAATGAACATGTGGTTCCCAGACCACGTCTCAATGAGAAGAGGTCTGACGTTAGCCAGGCTAGATTCACGGGGGAACAAAGCGCCATTACGATACATGGCTCAGAGAAGTGCATAAGTTTGTGCTTTTACTTCTTACTTTAACTTAAGATGCAAGTTACTTAAATTCTTTATTAACGTGCATTTATATATTTAGAAATTAACATTAACCAAAAGCAAAGGATTGTTTGTTGTTATTCTATGTCAGCTATTGCATTAACCGTTTACAGACCCAACCTTATTCTGGACACTGTGTCCTTACTGGACACAATGTGTTCTAGCTACAAAAAGTGACAAAACAATCACAGAGCACAACCAATCAGAAAAGCGTGTGGGCGGGCTCACGTCTGCGTACGAGTAGTATGATCCTGCAATACCGGAGTGGAGGTATGTCCAATCAAAAGTCTTTAATACTTCCATCTGCGGTATTAAATTCAGTATCTAATTCTATAGTCATATTTGACAGCAGTGCCAGGCCAGCAGTCTCAAGAGAGACCGGAGCTGACAATCGCCTAACCCGCCCCCACCTCCAACCCCAGCAAAGGCCAAACTCCACCGCAACACTAAATCTAACCCAAAGAAAAAACGAAATATTAATGAGCATACATGCTGAATGGTGAGAATAACCAATCGATTTTACAAGATGTGACTCCACCGAGCTGACACCAACTTGAAGACCTCTATCTCTCTTCCCCAAAATTTCAAATCAATCTTGAACCAAGCCCCCCAAAACCCTCCCATCTGATAAAGCAGTGATAGATCAAGGACCTGACAAATGATGTACAGCCTGCTGTCTTCAGGAACATATTGGATTTTCAGGCCTGCTGATTTGCTGAGAAATTGAGCCCAAACCCCCACTTTCATCCCCCCTGTGGCACCTTAAAGGAGCCCTTGAGGAATTCAGCTTTTTTTTTTAATAGATTCATTGTTGCAATTAAAAATAATGCCAGGAGCCCCTTGAGGTATCACAGAATAAGTGTGTGCACGTGTGTGTATGTTCTTGTGCCTCACTAGGAAACGGGCCCAGCCCCCCCCCCCCCCAATCACAGCTGTGCTCCATGGACACACTAGTGGCGAGCCGGCAGGGGCTTAAAAATCCAACAACACTAATCAGCAAATTGATTACAGGACGTTTCTTCTTTCAGCAGGGCTTACAGCACCTAACACACAATCAAGGCCAGACTTATCCTGCATTGACAACAACGCACACCAGTGGTGCAGCTGCCACCATTTCTAACTAAATCACCGTAAGCGAGTGTGGGACAACATCCATCATGTTGTTTCAATTTACAGTCTGTGGTCGCTTTTAAAACAGACAGTAAACAACTTTGACCGAAAATGAATTAGAAATCATTTTTGCTATGCTAACAAATAACGGATTTGAAATCCTGTATCAAAATGATGCATTTTCGTACACACAAATGGGGTTCAGAAAGCACTAACATGATTGAAAACATGTTTAATTCCAATAAATCCTTGTTTTGAAGTTCAGGGTTCTTCAAAAACATCTTGCGTACGACACGTCATGTGATGTGTTGCTGGGGAATCCCACTCCCACCTTCTCAAAAACAAAAACAACTGGATTTAAGGATTTGTGCTTATTCGTCATTTGGTATTACATCCTCTGGGATTAACATTTCTATTACTAAATGCGAAAGGCAGTAAGAGAGACAGTAATCATAGATCAAGGGGGTAAACCCCTCACCGAAACACTCCTGCAAAACAAAGGGAATAGAAAATCATATGATTTAGGTATGTGACATTCAGCTCAGAGAAATTCCCCTGAGGGATGTTTGTCTTAAAAGGAGGATTACTCTTTATTTCGCTTCATATAAAACATCCATTGAAATGTACACACATTCTTAGTGGTTCATTAGTGTCAGTCACTATTCCAGTGAAGACGGTCTCAGCCCAGATGTTACTATGGCACTGCATTAAAAACAAACCTATACAGCACTTCAGACATAATCACATTCCATCCTCCTTCACTTATTCCACATTCTCCAGTGTACAGTGCATCGGCTCTGATGAAAACACATTAATCTAGCTAAAAAATTATATTAAAGATTGGATGGATTGGTGTGGAGCTATTATAAAATGTAGGTAAAATAGAAAGACGGCCTACATAATAATTGAAATGAGTCAAGCCCAGCCTTTTATGCGAATCTCTGTCAAGAAATATCTGGGACACACTTCACCACAAAATCATTAGAAAAAAAAAAAAAATTACGATTTTGCATAAAGAAAACGAAGCCTACATTTCAGTAAAATTAAGATATTTTGCATTGTGACATTATTTTCATGACAGCTAGGCATATTTTATCCCCAAAACTGTAATGCTTGAAGTTTTACATTGTCTTGAAGATTCGTTTTACTGCAAAAAAAATGCACACTATGGTATTGCTGTATTATTTAGAGTAAAATACAAATGGATTTTTTTGACAGGTTTTGTGAGATTCATCCTAGAACACATCTGATGCTACAGTGAGCGTTTAACTCCAACAGTTGTTGTTTCTCATCGGCTTCAGGTGTTCTGATAGGAGAGTAACGTCTTATTTGCGGTTGAGGAGCTGGCGAGAGTGGGTGTGTACGGCCTCCACGAACGCGCCCACATTTTCTGGATCCATATCAGGGTACAGGCCATGACCCAGATTAGCGATGTAGCCCTTGGTGCCAAAGCCCTCCAACATCCTCTTTACGATCTCTGATATGCGCTCCTGATCACACATAAAGAGAAGTGTTTAGGTTGGATATCATACAAAAGAATTTATCCTCTGTCAAAATCTTTGAGCTAATGTTTTTCAAGTAGGCTGGGCAGTCACACCCCTATAACTTCTGAAATGATGGTGGGAATTTTTTTTTTTTATAATTGGGAGGCGTCAAGACAATGCTATGAAAACCATGCTTGTAATGAATGAGCAATGAAAGCCAGAGATGGCTCTGTGTGGAAAACAGCTGTTCTTAAGGCTCATATTTCTAGCAGGGCCTCAATTTGTAAAAACAAAATGGCCTCTCTAACCAGAACTGAAGCATTGCTTTTCAAACACAAAGCACTATATAGCCTAGACTTTTGTGTTTTTTTCCGAAGTTCATGTCCTCACCTTTGTGGAATATAGAGCGCAGGGATCCATGTTGCCTTGCAGACTAACTTTTCCTCCAGTCCTGACACTGAGAAACACAAACAAGATTATATACACTACCATTCAAATGTTTGCGGTTGAAAATACTTTTTGGGGTTTTGAAAGAATTCATTACTATGATGGCAAATATGTATTTTTAGTAGTCATTACTTCAGTCTTCAGTGTCACATGATCCTTCAGAAATCATTCTAATATGCTGGTTTGGTGCTCAAGAAATATTTCATATTATTAACAGTTGAAAACAGTTGTGCTGCGTAATACTTTTGTGGAAAATGAATTCTTTGATCAGTTTTGATTTGTTTAAGATAATTCCATTTGTAGGCGACTGTACTATTATTTTAAAATGTATTGAAACAGCAATAACAGAGAATAGGTTGCTTGTCCTGCATAAGTATTCAGACTCTACCAAAGCCTTTAATTTGACTAGATTAGAAATCCTATGCTGACATCTGGTTGGCTGTGATTCTATTTCTACAAGTGTAGAAACTGAAGTGTTCAGTTTATACGGATAAAAACACCTAATGCAAATGTAATGAGGACACAACTGTCTTACAACTGACCTCTACATATGAAGCATAAAACAACTCATATAAAAAACAAGACAAGAAAATTTCAACATTAAAGAGTAAAGAGCTCTTTATCCAAAAGAAAAAAAAAACATCATGTGTTTGGATGCACTTTTTTGGAGTTTGGCCAAAACCATTACAGATTAATTTGCAAGGTGGAAAAATGTTTCATGGCTAGATGTTTTATGAAGACCAAAAGCTTTTAGCCAAAACTCAGTGAAATGTTAATAACACTGCCCACAGCTCCATTGTGAAGGTGGTAGTGGCATCATGTTGTAAGACTGGAGGGTATCTTGTTCTTATTTATTCTTATAAAAACAATGGATGGATGGTGTGAATACATATAGGGAAAGACAATCTTTTTTTAAAGTTGTAGAAACAAAAAGGAAAATGTCTTATAATGGGCCATTATAAGACATTTTCCTTTTGGTTCTTTAGAACTAAAAAAGAAAAAAGATTGTCACCAAATAAATTGCCATCAATCTGAAGCAAATCTGTCTGAGAAGAGGCCCAAAAAAAAAAAAAAAAGTTTCAGTGCTGAAGGAACCATGAAGGAACAAAATTACAGTATAGGATCTGGAAGCGAGAACTGCTTAAGAGTCTGAACACTTCTGAATCAGAAATCAGAAAACATCACATCTCTGTGACTGACCGTGCTGAACACGGATCTATGGTCCAGTCGAGACCCACGACTTCATAACCAGACTCAGAGAGGTCCTCAAGTCCATAATGACCATCTTTAGCAAAAACAATCTGCAAATGAAACAGAAAAGACAGAAGTTACAGAGGGTGCAATGGATCATGAAAGAAGACTCTCTTTGGGACTCTTTGTGACCACTAACAAAACCTGACCTGATACTGACAACTAGTGGCAAATGATGTTATTACAAGTGTGGATTAGTCTCTGCATACTCATGCTCAAAAAGAAAATTTTAGCACTATATAATAACATTACAACACTTAACACATCATTTTAATATTCATTCAAACACGAATATAAACTCTAAAATATATAAACATTATGTGATTTTATACATTTTAAATTGCTTTTAGTTTACTTAAAGGTGCACAGTGTAATATTTAGCGGCATCTAGTGGTGAGGTTGCGAATTGCAACTAAGAGAAGTTACGGTGGCCGACAGGAAAATATGTTGTCGCCCAAACCTTTATGCGGCCCTAAGTAGAATTTTATTTGGGGGCCCATAGTGCCACCATTATGACTGACTATTGTCTGTGCTTGATTATTCACAGACTACAAAACACTCCCATTATCAATTTTATTAGTTGTAGCTGTGCTGCTTCGATATCTGCCAGGCATGTTTTTACCCTTCTACGGTTTCAAATTGTAACAGTAGTAAAACAAGAGTGGCCAGGTCTAAATTTGCACTTCAATATTCAAAGTCTTACAGTACTAAGTGGTATACTCAATGCGGTGTACTAAATAAACCAGCAACCAATGCATTTACTGTAAACTAGTTAACCACTTTAATTGCTTTTGGTAAAAAAAAAAAAAAAAAAAAAAAAACCTTTATATAAACAGTATCTTATAATATATATATAAAAAAATAATTACAAAATGGACAATATTAAATTAAATACTTAAATAAGACATAAAATGAACAGATCATATGGACTTGTAACAAGATAACAATAATAAATGTATTAACATTATGAAAATTCTGTCATTATTTACTCACTCTCCATGTATCAATTTCTTTCTTCTGCTGAACACAAAAGAAGATATTTTGACGAATATGTGTAAACAAACAGTTGATGGACCCCATTGATTTCCATAGTATTTTTTTTTTCCTATATGGAAGTCAATGGGGACCAGCAACTGTTTGGTTACCCACATTCTTCAAAATATCCTATTTTGTGCTCAGCAGAAGAAAGAAATTGATAGATGGAGAGTGAGTAAATAATGACAGAATTTTCATTTTTGGGTGATCTATCCCTTTAACTATCCATGTATACTATAGGCTGCCGTCCCGCTTCTAACAAAGTGACAGATGCAACTGATCACTTTTACTTTAGACATAACCAACTATATGTAAACCCTGTGTGTATTTGACAGTATTTGCACAATCAAACACAATTTAGATTGCGTGTCCCGTAATTAACTCTATCGCTGCATTAACATGTGATGTGAATGTACGTTGAGTTACAGGTCACGGTCGGACCATAGTTTGGGGGCCCCCTAGTGGTGGCGGCGGGGCCCTAAGCAGTCGCTTAGTTCGCTTATAGGGAGGGCCGGCTCTGCGACTGAGACAGCAGAGAGTAGCCAGTTAAGCAATCTGGTTTCTTTACAAAGATAAATTAAGAAATTAGCTTTACTTAATTATTCAGTAAATCGATATGTTATTGCGAATATTATTGTTACTTGTTCATCATTGTGTCAGTGTTTTATTTGCTGACTTTAGCTAGCTTCTTTGCACAAAGAACAACATAGTGACTAAATGCGTTTGTCCGTTTAGGGCTACTGTAGAAACATGTCAGTGCATTTCAATGTAAGGGGACCCGCGGTGTATGGAGATAGAAATGGCTCATTCTTAAGGGGCTGTTTACACGACACCGCTTTCAACTAAAAACCTAAAACTTTTTATGCGTTTTGGCTGTTTCGTTTACATGACAACGCGGTTTTGGGTGCCTGAAAACGCAAGCTTTTAAAAACGGGTTTCAAAGTGCAAGTTTTTGAATACGGTCTCCGTGTAAACAACAAAAACACAATCTCTGAAGATGATAACATCATGCATATGCGTATAATGTGTTCAGTCTTTAGTGTTTCATCACTATCTAATGGCCTGGCCACAGAATACAGGGTTTTTAGTCGTTTTCGCGAATCTGTGTGAATGGGGATCGTTTTGACAATGGTGTCGTCTGTAAGCGGAAACTCTCTCGGTTTTAAGCACATCGTTGTCGTGTAAACGTACCCTTAGGTAATAAAAACATAATGGTTAATTAAGTAAGGCCTTTATACACTACTGAAAACATAGTTATGTATATGATATTGTATTTCTGCCATAGACTGTAAAAAATAGATTTCTGCCAAAAGATCCTCCTAAATGTTACACAATGCACCTTTAAGTGTCATGCACGAGATGTTGCAAAAGACGCGAGCGCAACGGTAAAATAAGTCTGTCTAGCGCGTTTACATTTAAAAACAATGAGAAAAATGGCCCAGTGGAATGGAAAAACACATTTGACTGTGCTACTATGGTCCAGTCGAGTATTTACGTTCTTTTTCAATCTTTGCCGTGCGCTCGCGTCTTTTGCAGCATCTCACGCATGATGAGGCATTCTAAAAACACGGGGCTCGAGTTAAAAGTTCAACTTTTTTTAAAAAACGCATCTCTAGACCTTTTTTGTTCCACTGAACTGCGTCTTGCATTTTTAATAGGAAAAACACATTCTGTGTGAACATTCTAAGATACTTCTTTCAAAAACAAAAATTTTATGGTATGTAACAATTCAAATGAACATTAACCACTGTTATTTTATAATAATATAATATAATATTTTCTTAAAATTTAAATAATAATACCTTCTTCTTTCACTATTAATTTTGCTCGAAAAAATGGCATTGCAGCAATTCTCATGGTACTAACTTCTTGGGATGTTTTTTGAAAGACATCAGCTACTTATTAATTAAAAGTTATTATGTGTTACTAAAATATTTGCAAGAGTGGAGAAAGACGGTAAAAAAATGAACGTTAATAAAGGTAACAAATGTTCAAATAAAAGTTAATAAAAAACAAATCTTAGTAAAAAACTAAATACAGTGCATAAGCTCAAAAGATAAACTCTACTCACCATGGGCACATTGTCTAAACCAGATTCTTTGATCTTGTCCTTAACACGGCGAGCAATGTCTCTCAGATATGGCAGAGAAAACTCTTTAAACTCCACTGGGCCCAAACAACCAGTATGGGACTCGAAAACCTGCAGAGCCTAAAAGAAAGACATTTAGTGACAACTGTTTAAAATACATTCTGTCTGTAAAAACAAAACAGTGCTACAGAATTTTAAATGGCTACCCTCCTTCACATCATCTCACTCTTTCTCTCACCTGAGCTCCAGCTTTCACCTGCCCAAGAAGATACTCCACGATGACATCTGTTAGCTGGCTCAGTAGTTTGTGGCTGGCCTCTGGGTACCTGTAGAGCCAGCGTTTAGCCTTCGAGTGTGTCACAGAGCCTCCTCCTTCAATCATGTAGGACATTAGAGTCCACTGGCGTTCATAAAAGACAGAACAGATGACGATTGAGGCCATTGTGTTCTTTTTAAAGCAGTATCTCTAGTTATGTGAGGATCGGTGCTTGTTTTTCTCACCGGAGCTCCAGTGAAGCCAATGAGAGGAACTTTTCCCTCTATTTTGTGTCGCGTCAGTGTGATGGCTTTAAAAACGTAGTCGAGTTCAGACGACACGTCCACTTTAGTCTTCAGTCTCTGCAGATCTTCAGGCTCCTTCAGTGGTTCTGGGAATGTGGGGCCTTTTCCTGGACTCATCTGAACCTCCATTCCCATGGCCTGCTCATACACATTTCAAATATGAAAAGACATGCACACAATGTTAATTTGGTAAGTTAGAGGTCAAATTATGTGTCAATGACCTGAGGGACCACCAAGATGTCAGAGAAGATGATAGCAGCATCAAATGGGAATCGTCGGAGTGGCTGAAAACAGATAATTGAGAGTGTTAAAACTAAATATGCTACAAATATTAGAAGGAAGAAGGTGAGAAGGTGCTCAGTGGTGTTAACCTGTAGTGTAAGCTCACAGCAATCTTCAGGGGAGCGGCATGTCTCAAAGAAATCTTTCCCTGCCCTAAATTCCCTGAACTCTGTAAAACAGATAATAAAGGATGAAAAGAATAACTTCATGAGAAATGACAGCATGTAGCACTGGAGACTGATACATACCTGGCAGATAGCGGCCAGCCTGTCTCATACACCACACTGGAATGTGCTCAATCTCCTCTCCTCGCGCAGCTCTTAGGAATGTGTCGTTCTTAAGCTCTGGAAAGCTTTTGGGGCTGGGATGGAAAACAGCAAAAACAAAATATGTCAATATTTAATTCACAACATTACTTTTCTTCAAATCTTCAAATCTGAATTCATGTATCGTTTGAGTCCCCTCCCTCAGGTCCTGATGATCAGGTTTCACAGATGTTTTAAGCAGCAAGTGAACAGAGTAGATAAGGGCTTCTGAGATCAGGGGCCTAACGGTTTCCTTATTCTTCACAGACTGATAAGCATTTCTGCTGCACAAAACACACCCTGTCATCCTGTCATCCACATAGTCATGCATATATACACTACTCTTAAACATTTTGAAGAAATTAATACTTTAATTCAGCAAGGGCACATTAAATTGGTCAAAAGGGACATTAAATAGCCTACCTTTACATAGTTGCTGCTTCATGTTTTTGTATCTTTGATCAATAGAAAGTAACAGTGTGATAATAATAACTTCATAAACTAATAACATAAAGAAGACAGTAGAGGTTGAATGAACAAAATAATTCATTAAATATTAATGATTTGATAACAATACCCTCTATAACTATTAATTATTGCATATTCAATACTGACAAAATGCTGTTTGAGCATTATTCACTTTATTATCCCTCTATTGTGATTTAAAGAACGACATTTCGGAGTGCCATTATTATTGGTTACTTTTACTTTAATGTTTGACACTTTGAACTGTACAGATTTTCCACATATCAAGAAAACATGTTTTCAAAACGAAACTGCTTAACATGCAACTTCTCTGACAGTAGCTAACGTTAGGCTACTTCTTGACGCCCTGTAAAAACGTCTTCTGCTTTTGTAACAGGACGGTTGTAAATAATTCTTAACTTAAATGTTATTTTATCATGTCACTGAGCTCTGGCCCTATAACAATACATATAGAGTAATCATCCAACTACTCCAATCAGCATTCATTCATCATTAACTTACAGAATCAGACTGTCCTTGTCCATTATTACCGGCTTCAACGAAGAGCTTCAGTGGAATTCCTCATACGTGACAAGCAGTTTTACCGTAAGACAGTGTTGTAACGGGATGAATAACGTCACGCCTCCAAACTGAAGGGCGCGGCCATCTTGAAATCATCATCTGACCATAAGTAGGCAGGACTTAAAAGGGGACGCGACTTAAATGAATAGTTAATCATGATTTACTCACCCCTATGCGGTTCCAAACCTATATGAGTTTCTTTGTTCTGTTGAACAAAAATTAGGAAGAATGTTGGTAACCACACAATTGACAGTAGCCACCGACTTCCATAGTAATTATTTTTCCTATATGGACGTCAATGGCTACCATCAACTGTTTGGTTACCAACAATCTTCAAAATATCTTATTTTGTGTTCAACAGAAACTCATACAGATTTGGGACAACATAAGGGTGAGTAAATCATGATATAATTTGTATTTTTGGGTGAACTTTCCCTTTAAAGAGGATGCCTATCAGAGTCTTAAAACAGTAAAAGCCTACTGTACACTTTTTTTCAAGGTAATATCCTTAGTTTTCAGCAGCATTGTATTTTATGACCCAGAACTCTTTACAATCTAGAACTGCATTACTAATCACAACATATTCACTTTATTAGGTTTCTAGATAATGTACAGAATATTTTAAATGTACAAAGCATTTAATTCTTAGCTAATCAAAGGCAGGGCATTGTATAGGTTTAATTACAAATTTATGATAAAATATTGCCTTCTGCCACTGTTCATTATTGTAACATTTTCAATATTGTTATTAAAAAAAGAAAGAGAGAGAGAGAGAGAGAGAATGCCATGCTCATTATCACCTTTACAGTGGTTTACAGTGCATGGATTTCATTTGATCATAATTGTAAGGACCTCCAAATATTAATGCTTCCTTTGCAAAGGAAAATAGAGTTATTACTAAAATAGAGTCATAAAGGTAGCTGCATAATTTCATGTATAAATTATTTATACCAATTTCAAACACATGTGAGACATAAAAATGTGTTTTGCAACATTCATTTTATGATCATTTATATCATTACTGTACTGTTATGTGTATGTAACTTGAATTTTAATTGAATTAAAATGTATTGGTATAGCTCCTTTCACAGTAAATATCCTTCCAATGCAGCTTTACGGCTTTAACTGTCTTGGACGCCCCTACAAATATATTTTTTGTAAACATTTTATTTTCTCTTAATTTGTTTGCATAACCCATAGAAACCCAGATTCTAGTTTTCAAACCCCTAGTTTTTAAAATAAGAGATGTTGTGGTGTGTAAAAATAACTATAAAACTTTGATAGGTTACTTTGAAATATAAAATTATTTATAAATTGAAATGTAGCCATGGAAATGTGAATGTGAAGAGCAAAAGTTGCAAATAGGCAGTTAAAACTTCAATTTGAAGCAGAGATAGAAAATCTTAACCTTGCTTACATATAAGTAAGCAGATGCAATTATTAGTTACATATTAGTACATTGATTCATAGATAAATCACAAATCTTTTGATCATCTTGAAACAGTACAAAAATACGATGGATGATTTCGCATCCTCATGGCTGCTGTTGGTACTGGCCCTCAGTGGCTGTGTAGAAGTCATCTAGTACACTCTGAATATAGTCAAACGTGGGCCGGTCATCGGATTTACTCTTCCAGCACGAGTTCATGATCTCGTAAAGTTCAGCAGGACAGTTTTCAGGCCGGGGCATCCGGTATCCTCTCTGGACAGAGTTCATGACTTCACTGTTACTCATGCCTGAAGCAAAGAAAAAAGAAGGAAGTGCAAGGGTAAGTGGACAGATAAAGAAGAGAAAGAAACTGAAACAGAGTCTCATTTATTGTGTTTACTTTTCAGAAAGAATTTATTTTTATTTTTTTATGTTTAAAGGGGTCTTTCACCGCTGGCAAAACGGGCTTTCAATAAAACTTGGCTGCCAATGCAGTTGAAAGGTAATTTTATTTTATTTAAATTTTTTATCTGTGCTACCTGACAAGAGAAAACAGAGAAAAAGGCTATCGTCTTCCCTTTTGCCAAATAGGTAAGAAAACTTCAACACCCATAATCATGTTGCTGTCCAAGGCCACTCCCACCAGCAGTGTTGCCAAGTCCGCAGTTTTCCCACTGAATTGGATTACTTTTACACTGTTGCTGCAGGTTGTTTTTCTAGTCTGTGGGTTTAAGACCATTCGGTGTTGTGCCGAATTCTGTGACCCTACCCAGCAAATGACATCTGGCTCAGTTGTGGCCCACATCTCCTACATTCTTCTGACTCACATATCGCATGGAATGACGGCGATGACACAACCTGAGTGTGACTGGCAATAGCATGCATGTCCGGGCTTCACACATCAAGCCGGTTTTAGTGTTACGAGTTATGGCTTGCTGTGTGTAACCCAGATGTTGCCCATGTAAACGTTGGTAACCTTTTGTTTTCATGTTTCCTGGTTTGCCATGTGCTCCCCTTTGTCATGTGATTCCCTTCTTCTCATGTGATCATGTCATGTGCTTCCCATGTGCTTATGTAGTTCACTGTCTTGATTGGTCACAGGTGTGTCTTGTTTACTCATCAGTCCTTGTGTTTTTAAGACCTCATGTCTGCCTTGTTACTTTGTCTAGTATTGTCCCTGTAACCATTGTCGGTGAGTTTCATGTCTAGTCTAGTCTAGTCTAGTCTAGTCTAGTCTAGTCTAGTCTAGTCTAGTCTAGTCTAGTCTAGTCTAGTCTAGTCATTCAAATACTGCACTTGGGTTTTATCAAAGTTGCCTACAGTGAAATCATTACACCCTGATATGTACGCTATCTGGACAGTAGGCCCTGTAGTGACAGAAGGGTTAGGATTAGGATTGGGATTAGGAGTAGGTCAGATTAGTGCAATACAGCACCTAGTAGCGTCACAGAATTCAGCACTACACTGGAACAAGATTTTTTGGGGCGGGTTTTGTTATGCAAACCTGGAAACTCTGTCCACCAGTCTGTTTTAGATACTCTTACCAGAGTTAAGTACCACCTTGCTTTAGTAGAAAATACTTCTTAGCGAACTGTTAGTCATTATGGTGTCGATTTGTATCGTTCCCAGGTGCAAGAATTCAAAGGGTAAATGTTTAGCGGGAGTGAGTTCCGTTCGGTTTGTAGTCAACGAGTGGAGAATGAGTAAACATTGTTCATTTACATATAATACCAACATTGTAGCAATACAAAGCGCGGGTGGAAAATCGGCAAAGTTACACTTTTAGGCAAGACACCACAGGTGAAAATGGTAAAATTGTAACTTATAAATATCACCATACTTCCCTAGGTGATTAGTCACAGTACAAGACAATTGTTTTGTATTACAAGTTTTCTGAATTTTTATGTTTAAATATGCAAATGAGGCATTATCTAATTAAATAATCACTAATTTGCATACATTTCCAGAAAAGAAATCTGAGCATTGGAAGAAGCCAGGTTCAAAATTCTTGTTTCCTTTTGTTGACATATTAGAGTTGAAGGTTTTTACATAGGGGATACAATCAGAAAATACTGCATGTCAAAATTACACTAAATTTCTGGCTTAGTGCATGAGAAAACACTCATTTTCAGAAAAGTGCCTTTAAAGATATGTATTGTAATTAAATTCTACAGATGCAAATAGATCAAGTATAATAAAATATTTCCACTAGTCTGAAGGAAGACATTGTGGAAGCAAAATGGATCAAAATCTTAAAATTGACCAGTGCATGAACAACAACAGTTTTCCCTGTAGTGTCTTACCTTAATTTAGCGAAACAATATTAAGTTTAACACGTGACCCGTCCAACATAGCTACATGGCTCAACCAATGGTGTGAGTTTGTTTAACCAATGAGTGTTCAGGAAACCGATCATTATTTTTGCAGTTACATTTAGTAACATTAGCCGCACAGAAACAATCAATCCACCTTTCAGATGTATCAAATTGACAAAAACTGCAATACTTAAACGTATCTAACACAATATGACAAGTAGATGGCGACAAAGTCCTGACAAAAGATTTAGTTTGGTCGCCATTACTCCACTGCAGCTCTCTCCTGGAGTTATGCTGATAGCTGGCATTACACTCAAATGTAATCAGGGAGCCATTAACACAATTAAATTACCTGGATAAGGAATTTTCCCATATGTTATAATTTCATACAGAAGAACCCCAAAGGACCACATATCCGATTTGATGGTAAAAGATCCGTAGTTGATGGCCTCAGGTGCCGTCCATTTGATAGGAAATTTTGCTCCTGAATTAAAGAGAGACAGAACACATCCTCAAATTCACACGTATCAGTCAGCTCCTCTGATTCCACCACTGGCGCAGGGAAACCATCACAATATCAGTATGCATAACAGACTAAAACAAGCACGGCCTGGAGTGGCGTCTGACATAGTAATGCTGTAGAAAATGACCTGTCCATCCAGTATGCTGTTAAACCTCTGACAGGTGTCACACTCACCTTCTCTGGCTGTGTATTGGTCATCCTCAATTACTCTGGCCAGACCAAAATCAGCTATTTTGCACAAAAGGCTTTCTGAAACCAGCACATTAGCTGCTCTCAGGTCACGGTGGATATAATTCTTCTTCTCAATGTAGGCCATACCTTCAGCTATCTGCAGAGACACACACAAGCAGACATATGCTATCTTCCGGAGTTTATGGTCAGTCCGATTTAAAAAAAAAAAAAATTAATACTTTTATTCAGCAAGGATGCATTCATTTGATCGAAAGTGACAGCATATTAGAATGATTTCTGAAGTATCACGCGACGCTGAAGACTAAAAATTCAGCTTTGCCATCACAGGAATAAATAACATTTTAAGATATATTAACAGAGCACAGTTATTTGTGATTGTAATAATATTTCACAATATTACTGTTTTACTGTTATGATATGAATAAATGCAGCTTGGTGAGCATAAGAGACATTTTTTCAAAAACATCTAGAATTTTACAACCCCAAACTTTTGAACAATCGTGTATGCATATGTATGTGTGTACATAATGCGGCATTTAGGTTAGTAGAGTTTAACAGTAAATGAGCAGTTGTTGGGTTTTTCCACTTTAGAATTGGGTGTAGTTTTCTCAGTTAATTTTAACCAAGTAATAGTTGCTTTAACACAGGGAAAAAGATGTTCTCACTTCTCCATCAGCATCCTCTTTCACTCTCTGAAACAGGATGTTCACTTTTGCTATTTGCTGCTGTTTTACCAGAAGTAAGACTCAAATTAATCCTGAAGTCCTAAAGACTTCTAATGAAAACACATTTTCTTCTTAGATTACATGGATCATTCTTTGAATCAGTAGTTATGACTGTAAATACTGTATGAATTCTATGATGCTTTAACCTGTCATATTTTTTCATTCGTCCAATTGATTGATAAAAGTTACCTTAGTATTATTCTCGTTGCCTCATAATAATAGAAATGTATACTTAAACTTGAATTTGTGGATCTAATGAGATGTTTCATATCTGAGAAAATGAATACGTATTCTTTGTTTTTAAATACTGACAGACAAGAGAATCAGTTCCTCTTTTTCTTCAACTAATGGAAAAAGTTTAATCAGCCCCATGACGCAAAACCCTCAAAAGTTACTCCAGAAATACAGAAATGGAGGGCTAAGAGAAGAGCAGGCTGATTTATGTCTTGAACAAATATGTTTACCTGAGCAGAAAAATCGATTAGCTTTGGTAACTGTACTTTGCAGCCAGCTTGACTTTTCAAGAAATCCAATAAACTTCCTGAAGAAGAGGAAACAAACATTTGCTATAACTCTCATATCAAGGCATATTCTCTCATTTGAATTATCAGAAGAGTATGTATTTCAGTACCGTTCGCCATGAACTCAGTGATGATGTAGATGGGCTCAATTTTGGTGACGACAGCATAGAGGCGCACGAGTCTGTCGTGCTGTAACGTTTTCATCAGGTTGGCCTCCTCTAAGAAGGCTTCCACTGACATTGTGCCCGGCTTCAGCGTTTTCACTGCCACTTTTGTGCTGTTATTGTAGTAGGCTGCAAACAAAATGAAACCATAAATAAACATGCATGATATTCCTCTGTGGTCAATAAAGATCTTCCTGTTCGAATGCCACACACAGTTGCAGTCCAACTACAAAACAGTGAACTAAAAGCTGACAAACACGAAACCTAGTGAGAATCAGTGTTGATGTAGGAATTGTTAGTCAGTCTTTTTTAGGAACTGACTCCAAATCCTCACATTTTCTCACCAATTTTCTCACTTACGTAACGCACAGCTATCCATAAACTACATTTCTCAGAAGTGATGACAGCTCCACAGAGTGAAGGACGATTACTGGCCACAGAGAAGTAAAAAGAATTCAGATATGTTGCACAACTCTGAACTTGTATTGTTATTCTTGTTCCACTTAAATGCCATTTCCCGTTTAACAACACAGACGACTTCCACACCTTTGAAGTGGTTTGCATACTAATATCTACTGGACATTTAATGCCCAAATGTGCATTTGAGCAGTTCAAATCCAATAGTTGGTCTAAAATTTAGCTGAGACATTACAAAGTAGGGGAACACCGAACAGTACTAGGAAGTCTTTCCGTTGAGTGCTTCTGTCATCATACAGACTTATAGTGTGTCAAAGGTCTGGCAACGCTGTGCCAACAAGGTCACAGGGGCGGCTAAGGAAACATCTTGGCCACGGGCAGTCGAGAGCCATTTGTATATTTGCTAAGACCGCTTCCTGCAATTCATCATGTCGGCTACATTGGAAAGAGGCACATGAATAATAACGAAATCCAAATGCAAATCCTGCGTCAACTGCATAGCAGTTTCCTCCTCAGATCTGACTGATAAGAGTCTCGTCTGTGCCGGGTCTCTGTGTACTATCAGTCTGAGCTATAAGGGAGCCATTCATGCCCGCCAGAAGTCACAGCAGGAAGACTCGAGATTTGAATGCGTGTCGTCAAAGCTTTTATGCCTCAAAGAATTAGATAATAACAGTAAGCCTACACATGTTCAAAGAAGATCTTTTAGGTTGATTAATCGATACAAACACAGAAGGATGTCACTTCTAAGCCCACTGAAGAGCACATTAAACTGTGTTTTTTTTTAAATCACACACTTGGGGGAGCTTAGAAACGGAGAGAATTTGAATAACAAGACCATAAAGAGAGCAACCCTCCATGATTAAATGTATGTTTGTGACTTCCAGATATTTTCGTAAAGCATTGTCAAGCTGGAGGGATTATTTTCCTTAACTCACCCATCCACACCTCTCCAAACTGCCCGGCTCCGAGCTTCTTCACCATCTTTATGGATTCTTTAGAGATTTCCCAGGCATCTTTGTCCCAAGGTTTCTGTGCTTTGGGCTTCTCACATGATCTCTCTAGTTTTCGACATAATCCGTCTGATTGTTCTGTGACAAGATTAGGTAAAGAGTGTACATAATATATATATATATATATTCATTCTAATGTGCTGATTTGCTGCTCAAGAAACATTTCATATTAATGTTGTGCTACTAAAATGTTTCTGATTCTTTGAAAAATAGAAAGTTCAAAAGAACAGCATTTATTTGAATAATAAACATCTTACTGACCCCAAACCTTGAACTGATTCTGTGTATACATATAACTTACTGTGGTAATGTTTTATCATGCTGTTGATGTCTTTGAATGTGATTTTTGGAGATATGTAGTAGCCGCCATTATCCAGAGATCTGATCTTATAATGTTTAACAACATCCTGCCCTTGAGCATCCACATCTCTGATTGACAGTGAATAACTTCCTGTTCACAACAATGAATATGTTACACCACAATTTTATATTTCCACAAAAAAAAAAACGGAGCAAATACTAAACAGTGCACACCTTTTGAGGTTTCACTCTCCCGTATTAGGTAAGATCCAGGTTTGTTAGCGGGTGCCAACAACTGTCTCTCTGCATCCTTCCTTGTGATTTCTCTGAAGAACCATCTAAATTGTGCGTCAAAAGAAATGTTCGTTAGAAAAAATGTGTCTTGTTTTGTTTATAAATCATTGTATTGAGAAGCCCTCACTCTTCTGTCTCCATTGTGTCTGCTTCTGCAACATAGTTTGAGGGAATGAATCCTTCCTTTCGTGTGGTCAAAGACTTTGCCTTCCACCACTCTCCATGCCTGAGAAAAAAAAAACACATTTCATGATAACGGGCAAAGAAAAATAAGAGTAGAGAAAGAATGATGACGGCATTCACCCACTCTTCAAGGATCTCTAACTTTTCTCCTTTTTTAAAGCCCAGATCGTCATCATGAATGGCTTCATATGGATACAAAGTGATGACTAGTTTTTCCTTTTCTGTATAAAAAATTAAATAAAAGCAATTTTACAAAAACAGTTCAAAGCTATAGAAGGACGCAGAATGTGGAACAAAGATCGTCAGACCTACTTTCCATTTTTTCGAACACCTGACCAGGCAGGAGGCCGGAAGTCTGATTATTCTGCGAAATAAAACATTTCTCATTCATGAGATAACCATGGAAATGTTTTCAAAGTATCAGAAACCCTTCTCTTCGGAATCTAAGGTCAAAACATCAAGGTTGATTTTAACTTGACAAGACTGAATGTGTTCCCCTCATCTAGCTCACTACTTACTATATGAGGCTTATAGGAGGTTGGATCTCTCACATATACAGTTTGGTCAGTACGTACTGGCTGGTGTTTGTTCCCTTCAATCACACCTCCATTTTGGTCACCATCCAACTTGGATTTTTTACAACCCATGTTTCCTGCAAGGAAAAGATTAACCACTGTCATATCATAAAACATGAAGCGAATTTGGAATTAAATCAAAACAAACAAAGTTCATGAAACGCTTCACATCAAAATACTGCATTACATTACGGCCCGGTTTCACAGACAGGCCTTAGTTCAATCACGGCATTCAAGTAGCTTTTATAAACGTGCCTTAGAAACAAACATTACTAGTGTGCATCTGGAGACAAAACAATGGCACTGACATATTTGAAGATATTTCAGTGCAAGTTGCTTTCAGTTGAAACAGCTCAAACATTCATTTTAGTCTGAGACTAGGCTTAAGCCGTGTCTGTGAAACCGGGGGGAGATCAACAAGTTTAACACTCGTATTACTATAGATGTCATTGTTTCATTAATTAAGGATAATTAAACTTGAATCGACTTTGAATAGGTCTTCATATTGAGAACTGACGGAGAGGAGATTCCACACCACGATTATTTCCATCAACACAGGTATAAATGATATTGATTTTTCAATGCCAGATATGATACAGAAGATTATCTAATTAGTATTAGACGATTGATAAGTAGAACCGATTTAAACAATTTTTTTTTATATATTTATGCTATTTGACACAAAATGAAATCATTATACTATTACATTAAAACATTGATTGAATATTTGAACATTTATTAAATGTATTTTAAATATTATATCATTTATGGCATTGTATTTACACAAAGTTTTTTTCCAATCCAGATGACCGCAGCATCTTAGTTTTTATCTTTGTTTAATTGTTAATATACACATTTATTACTTGAGAATGAATGGTTATTTGTGACCCTTGACCACAAAACCAGTCTTATGGGTCTTTTTATTTATTTATTGAGATTTCTACATCATCTGAAAGCTGAATACATAATCTTTCCATTGATGTATGGTTTGTTAGGATAGGACAATATTTAGCCGAGATACAACTATTTGAAAATCTGGAATCTGAGGGTACAGAAAAATCGAAATATTGAGAAAATCTCCTTTAAAGTTGTCCATTTCTATTGGCAAAATATCTTCATGGAACATAACCTTTACTTATCCTAATGATTTTTGGCATAAAAGAAAAATCTATCATTTTGACCCATACAATGTTTTGTTGGCTATTGCCAAAAATATACCCGTGCAACATAAGACTGGTTTTGTGATCCAGGGTCACATTTTGGTTATACACATGGGAAGTAGAATATAACTTATTTCAGAATTTTGTTTCAAATGCTGTATCCCATGATGAATAAAATTAAGTCATGGAGAACTCCTTTATTTTGCATTTAAAACAGTGATGTGTGCTCATCCACGTAGGACATGAGAAGTATCAAATCACTCAGTAAAAGACAGCCAGATATCATATAGCCTACAGCAAATAATAACACGCCCTCTTCAACGTGTTAAAAAGAACACTTGCAGCTTGCAAAATCCAACAGAAGGTCAGGTGAACACATTATAGCAAACATTACAGTTCCAAGCAATGTCCTGTTTAATATAAATCATCAACCAAGATGCTTCAGAGGCTTTTCAAGGTTAGCGATTCATAGGGAAGAAACCAAGGTATTTCCCACGGAATAGATGTCCTTTCCTTATTCTCACAGCTTAGAATATTGGGGAGAGGTAAACATTCTCTATCAAAATCAGGGTTGTTGTGGATGTCATAACAAATGGGTGTCAGCTTCACCAAAGCAACGGCAACAGGATTATCAGGAGGAAATGCATCTACTGTGAATCTCTTAGGCAATCCACTTCAGGTCAATAAGCAGTAAACGCTGAATAACTTCATCTCCTTTTTCTATTTACCAGGCTACAATTCAAACAACAAATAAAAATATACAATGAACTCTTAGGAAAGGAGGCAAATGGCTGCGTAATTTTAAAAAAGAACCTTATTTCATCAGATCCCATAGTTTGACCCAGCATTGCCCTCCCTCTGGGAAATTCTGACAAGATTGTTTGGTAATTATTTCCAACCTTTGGTATTTCAGGAAATGTTTAACACTGTTTCCTTTTGACCAATTCAGTGCCCAAAGTAGCCAAAAGAAAATCTTAGTCAATACTGTCTGAGCACCTATAATGTAGCAAAGCAAAGTCCAAAACAGAGATTTCTATATCTCTCAAAGCAACAGATATTGTTTTGTACATATTACAATCGATGTGATATACTGTAAGTAATAAGGAAGAAACCGGGGAAAAAGTGCCCTCCATTGTCCTGAAGGTGAAACTTCTTGTTAAACTTGGTTAAATGGCTACACAACACTCGGATGAAACTGCATATGTTCCTGTCCTGGACTCCAGTATTTTTAGATGTCAGCAGGAAACTAGTAACAAGGATATAATGCTAGATTAATGCGTGAGCAAGCAGGCCACTGGGGCTGCACACTTCCTCCTCTGACCAGCTTCTCTAGGGCGTTCAGTAACACAGGAAAGACAGAGACACACAAAAGAACTCTCAACTACTTCTGAGTTTCAGTCTACAGCCTGTCTGAACGCTATATGCACCTTGAGATTGACTTGTTGAATGATGCAACTTAATACAGGCTATTTAACTCTAGTTTTAGTAGCCTGCAGATACAGACATTTGAGAGGCTGGGGGAGGGACAGTAAGTCAGTAGGCCTGATTTCTGAGAAAAAAAAAAAAAATATTGAAAAGGGTGTCTCTGCAACAACTCAGGTCAAGTGTCATGGTGTAAAAACTCAAAATCTTTATCTAAAAATAACATGGGAAGCATGCCATCAGAAGGACGCCAACCTTAACATAAAGTTCATGTTTTGCATGTTATTTTTAAGCAAGACACAAACTAAATTAAATCAATATTTCGAGGATATAAAATTATATTGAGTTACTAATGTAATTTTAATGCTGACATTATTTCTCTGATGTATTCCCTCACATTCCTTAAGGGAAATAAAAATGGATTCAAATGAGAGATGACTTGATCTTAGATTTAATGAACGTTTTAGTTCATTTTCAAATCAATTTTTTGATCACAGGCCTTGATATCTCAGAAAATCTGAGAACATTTTGAGATCTTGTCTGAAAATGTATAGGAAACGTGAGATTGGAATGTTTTATGTTATTTATATGAGACACTTCAGAACGACTTTGAATTAATTTGTGATTTCTCTTTTCTATGGGAAATGTGATTTGTAATGTGCGTGATGACTGGCCAAAATAATATTTCTAAAACTCTCTCTGAGAGATGAAAGTGATCATTTAAAATCCACGAGTTAATGATTATCCAGATTTTACAGCCAGTTTATTAGCCTAACGTTACTCCAGAAAATTATTTAGGCTGACCGGCTTTTTAATATTTTTTGTAGCCGAGTTTCCATCAAACACAATTACACACCACTAAATTATTATCTCATTAAAAAACCCTACCAAAAAGAAATACCGATTAAATATTTTTCACTAAGAAGACAGGCAAACACCGATACATGCACTGGGTTAAACCGTTAAATTACAAATTCACTGTAACATCAGTACAGATTTAAAAAAAAGTATTTACAAAAGTAGAGAAGATAAGAAAGAAGGGTCCACCTACCTGTCAAATGTCCGAAAAAGAGGTTAACTCGCATTAACTGGGAATAGTTTCTGAGAGAAATGCCTGTCGAGTGCGCGCTCTCTGACTCTCATTGAAGCGACACACGCACACACAAACACAGAATGAGGAACCCGAGACTGGACGCCTGCTGTTTTTACTGCTCTTTCAACTTCCTGGTGTACAGTATTCACCCTGTTGATCAGAGTTCTGTTTTATTTGTTTGCATAAAACCGCAGTGACATTAAGTTTGCCAAATGTAGGTTCTGCAGCTATTGGAAACAACTCGCGAAAGTGGTAGGAACATACTATTATTTGGTAGTGACGTTTCGAATTGACGTTTTTTTTAAACCCTGTTGAATTATCATAAATGCATATGTATGAACGATTAATAATTTTCTTTAACTAGGTCTGCTACGTACTCATATTTATTAATCATTTGATACAATGCACTTGTAGGCTATACGTTTTTACATTCTAGGCTACTTAAATAATAATAATAAACACCTACATGCAATTATAGAGCTGTAATTCATTTCTGCAATTACATCTGTAAGTAGGCTACTGTTAACCCACCCTTAAACTTAACCATAACTGTCCATAACCTTCCACAAATACCACCTCAATAGCAGAAAACGTGTCTTGCAATACAACATGAACACTATAAGTACCTACCATTTTAATGTCAGTACATTGTAGTTAAAGACACCTAATATAAAGTGTGACCAATAAAAGTAATACATTATTCTTGTTATATGGCACACATTTTCATAATACTCTCACAGCACTATATAAGTTCTATTTGATTTGACAGACAGACAGACAGACAGACAGACAGACAGACAGACAGACAGACAGATAGACAGATAGATAGATAGATAGATAGATAGATAGATAGATAGATAGATAGATAGATAGATGCAACATGGGATGTTTCAGGCTGTGCAATTTTATGACTTTCGTGCATGGTTCCATCAAATGAACTTTAATAGGTAAATATCAATGCTGGAAAAACAAAACTGTTAAAATAAACATTAAACTAGCAGCATCATGAGTACACATTAGTCTGTAAAATTCATCGTCAATGGCTTTACAAAACAGCAAACAGCAGATAATGTACATTTCAAGTGCAATAAGTAAGTACAGATAACAAATGACTAAAAGTAGAAAAAGGAAATCAAATGTTTTAGGTTTTTGACTTAATTAAGCTGCCAAAGTACGCAGTAATTGTTTTCAGTTTGTTGTTCAGAAAGTTCTGCTCCACTTCCACTTTCCCACCTGGGCCGGCGAGAGATGCGATCTATACAGAGTGAAAGACAGAAAGAGGGAGGGGTATGAAGAGAAAGAGGAAGAACAAATGAGGCAGAGCAGGTGTGAGTTACCATCACAGGCAACATGGTCACTAGCTTCTAATATGAACACATCAGTATATTATCATCATAGTACCTTGGTTTAGGGAAACTTGTTCTTGAATTTAATCACAAGTCACACTAATACATAGTATTCAACAATACAAGCAGTACAGTGATGGGCAAATGGTAATGATGTATTTACTTTAGATATTAGTGTAGAAATTTGATAGTCAGACACAGAATACTCCGGAAAGCAGTGTGGTTTCAAAAGGTGCAAACCACACTGCATCAGACAACAAGACCTTTCAGAGAAGTCAAAAACCATGATACAGCTGCAATTGACAGACATCATATGCACTTAACTAACCCAGGTATACAGTCAACAAACATATTCTGTGAAAATAATTCAAAATAATTTCTGATTATGCAAGTATAATATGTCATTGATGGACTTTGGCACTTTGACTTTGTACTGCTGGACAGATATGAGACACTAAAGTGATAACAGGAACTAGAAATATGTCTAAGACTAAAAATAAGAACAGCAGCCATGTGTACTAATAATAAAAATGCTAAAAGGGTTGAACCAAGTGACCAACTTTTTTGACTACATAGGACGTAAGACCGCTGGCTGATGTATTGTGCTACTTAGTTGCATGCTTGCAACTTCTATGTTTAATAAAGCTAAAAAAAGAAGAAAAGAAATCTGAGTATTGGTCACAAACGTTTAACGGAGCACAAAACAGATAAAAACAGATACAGAGCACAGCTCTGGCTATGCAGATGAACAACCACAAAACAGCAACAATTTGTTAACCATTGTGGCCAATGTGACGACCATTTTAAGATGTGTATTAGAGTTAAGTTAATCCATATTCTACTGTGAACAAAATAACTTTTAGCATCAATATAGAAAGGGAGGATTTGTGTAAATAAATGACCATTACCTGTTCCATGTCCGCATTTCGAGGAAGAAAATAGACAATATTGTCTGAAATCATTTTTGACAACCTGAAAATTTCAAATGTATAGATGGTTAAGGAAGTTGAAACAGGTGGTTTGAAGCATCTTGAGCACATACGTTAGAAAGTATATACTTAATATCACAAAGAGTGTTGTGAAAAAGGACAAACTTGAACTTTCCACTTGAATGAAAACCTCATTTGAAAGGAAAGAGGCACCGTCTAGAATAAAAGCACAGAGTGTAAGACTGAAAGGATATCCATCAGGAGTCATCATGGTCTTGATGTTGAAGACGTCAGCACTGAGGTACTCTGGTCCGCCCCACGGGGGACTGAGGAAAACAATGTCTGCTCGCAGGCACGGAGCCAACTGCAAGAAGTCTCCCTGCAGGAACTCTATCTGGTGCGCCACGCCATACACTTCTGCGTTGTTCTGTGCCAGAGCCAGGCGTATGGGGTCGATGTCAATGGCGATCACTGGATGGCGGAGGGAGAAAAACAGCATTTCACTTACAAAAATGCCAAAGTATTACAGTCAGTAGCTATGTTTCCATCCACCTATCGCATAAAAAACCGTATGCGCTCAATTGAGGCAGATACATTTTGGTCACACTTTATTTTAAGGTCATGAAGTTACATTGTACTTACTCAAATAAGTACTGAGTAATATTAATTAAATGTACTCACTATTGAGTTAAGGTTAGGGTTTGGTTTAGGTTTAGGTTACTTGTAATTATGCATAATTTACTGGTTTTACTATAGTATGTACATGTAGTAATGTGTCAGAAGACATGCACAAACTACGATGGAAACACATTTTCCGAAAAAAAAAAAAAAAAAAACAACTCACGTTACTTTGCCTCAACTGTGGATGTGATTGGATAACAGACTAACCAGCTGACTGATTTGCACACATCTCAAATGTTGGTTTGATCATTCTGAAATCCCTGAGCCAAAGTCTGTCGTCAGAATGATTTGGTTTAATGCCCTGCGAGAAGTGTCTCACACGATTGGTTCCCACGCAACAGGAACCCGAACGCAAGATAACATGACTGAGTTTATTGCATTTAGTCAGCGTGCTCAGAGAAGCAAGTCATTTAGGATGGAGGAAAAAAGAGCCACATTGGCTTCCCCAATTGCAGCAACTTTTATTTTTATTACAGATATTTTGCACCGATTTCTCAGGAAACAAGTGACCGCAATAGAGAAAAAGAATGTATTATACAATTTTCAAGAAGTTTCAATTTAATGACTCTAAAAGTGTCATGTGCTGTAACCATCAAGTTAAAAGTAACACCTTGAATACATGCAAGTATACAATCATCAAAAAAGGAAAAAAAGGAAATGTTTTCAACATTGAAAATAATCAGAAATGTTTCTTGAGCACCAAACCATGTGACACTGAAGACTGGAGTAATGATGCTGAAGTTCAGCTTTGCCATCACAGGAATAAATTACATTTTAAAATAAATTAAAATAGAGAAGTTATTTTTCAATTATAATAATATTTCACATCATTACTGTTTTTAATTGTATTTTTGATCAAATAAATGCCATGTTGGTGAGCGTGTTTTTTAAGATATTGTGAACATTGATAAATACTGAATATTACAAATTACAAAAGATTCTAAATTATCTAAATGAATTTTAATTCAGAAATATATTATATGATATTATATTATATTATATTATATATGTGTGTGTGTGTATGTGCTTTGCATTTTCAATGTATTTTTTGATAAATTAATAGACCGTGCACCATGGAAATGTGTTTTTAAAACACATTTTTAGATGTCAAAAAGTGTTATAAATCTCATATCTCAAAAAAGATTTTCAAATGGTTTCTCAAGACAATGGAAACCAACATATGGGTGTTAGCATGGTAGGATTGTGCTGACATGGTTCTGTGGCAGTCTGACAGGCAACTGTACCTCTTTTCCCAGTGAGGGCAAACTGAATGGCATTGCCACCCACACCACAGAAGGCATCGATAATGAGCTCCGCGCTGAAGCTGTCCTGCACCCTCAAAGCAATGTGTTCTGCTATCTTCTCAGGAGTCACTGAGAACCAGCCCTCTGTGGACAGAACACAGTCACATGTTATGCACATATGAAAGGCTTTTATCAGTTCATGCATTCTTTTTTTTGCATCATTGTATTAATATGAACAGAATACTATTCAAATTATAATTAAATGCACCTAAATGCTCCTTTTTATTGCAAATGTGGTAGAATTGTTTACCACCAGAGGGAGTCTGTAGCTTTCATTTTCTATTTGAAGACCTGAAGCATGGCTCTGCTTACGTCAAAGACTGTCTCTCCCTCTCTAAATATATAGCTATTTCCATTTTAGGAGGAGCCTCTGTTGACAAAAGGATGATCTAGCTGATATCTATGAAATTTTAAATATCAGCAATCACCCCTATATCATGTGATGCCAGAAAACCATATATTTCTAAGAGAAGCAGTGCAAAACCATATAATGTGTTCAAGAAAACACTCCTGCTGTATCTCTAAACAACTCATCATACTTGCAAACCAGAGCTGTGACACTTTAAAACGTAGCATCAGACTCCTGGATCTGGTTCTCTGGATTTTCATCATTTTAAGGTGTTGCATTTGAGCTGAAGCAGAAGCAGTCAGAGAGCTCAGAGAGAGTGGAGTTAAACGGAGCATGTCCCCTTCTGATTCTGTAGAGACCAACACCATCTGCTTTTAGCCTCCACAAATGCATCTCTGTTTTTCCGCCTCTCGTATTTTTCTCTCCACTGAGAATAGAGCACCTGCTAAAGTAACAATCACTAGTCTGGAGTTTCCTGTTTACAGTGTGAGGTCTGGACAGCGGGCGGCTATACAGGTGCCCTCATGTAAAGAGAACTCACATTTAAGTGCTACCTTAATTTTCTATTACAAGATTACAAATAGGGAACAAATCAACACTGTGTTTTACTCATAAAAAAAAAAAAAACTAATACTTTCACTAGTGTCATTCTACAACTGCAGTGACATTTACATCTGAAAAAGATCAACCCTACATTAAACATACCATGCTAATACAGATTATTGTATGTTCTTTCACATATACTGTAATTCAAAGTCACAATTAGACGTGCCGATATTTGGTAATACAGTATATCATGATAATGAACATGCATTGTTATCGTGGGTACTTTAAAAATACCGTGAATAATTATCTATTACAAATTATTCAGATTTTTAGAATGCATTTTAAGAATATTTTTCCATCTAGTGGATAAAATGCTGCATCAAAGAGGCATGTGCGCACTTTGATGTAAACAACACTAAAGGCTGATTTATACTTCTACATCGGACCTACGACACTGTAGGCTAAGCGTCAGTTTTCATTTATACTTCTGCGTCGTTGTCCGTGTTGACGTGCAATTCCACATGCGGAGGGAGCATGTGAAACCTGAGGGAGGGGTTCTAGCAGACCAATCACAGCTTGCGGTTCACATAGAATTGACACATTGTTCCATTTTTGGAGAGGTGCATGTCAGTGGTTTATCAGCTTGTCAAAAAACGGGACACGGGAGGTCACGCACGGGGCAAATAAATTAGGCCCAAAATACGGGACGTCTAATTCGGGACAGTTGGCAACCTTAGTGACAGTATCATCCTAAACCAGCAACCCTTCGCTCAACACCACCATCTACAGGCCGATGAGTGTACAGTCACTAAATGTGCACATAAATGAATTTATTTTATACCCCCCCATGGATGAAATTCTACGAAACTTAGCATACCCCCAGAGGATGTCAAGTTAATCATACACATGAAATATGGTGCAGTTCTGAACATCTCAACTGAAGATAGGGGCGATTAAAGCAGAATAATATTGCATTTTAATTTTTTATGGGAGGGGCGCAAATCACAAATGAGTGATTATGGGCTAGGTTGATGTGGGCCCTTAAGAGCAACATACCATTAAAAATTTCTTCATCCTCGGTGCCACGGTTCAGGTAGTTATTTAGGAAAAACTGCATTTTTTGGGTTTGGGGGGGCCCAGTGCGGGGGGGAGTGGCCCCCGGGGACCAAACGAAATTTTTCCGTAAAAGCCTAGTGGGGCTACATGCCCACCAAATTTCATGTTCCCCGGTGTTTCGGTGTCCCTGGTATCGTTGACGAAAAAATTCAGTAGATGACAAAAAAAAAAAAAAAAAAAACTTTGACAATCGATTATGGGCTAGGTTGATGTGGGCCCTTAAGACCAACATACCATAAAAAATTCTTCATCCTCGGTGCCACGGTTCAGGTAGTTATTTAGGAAAAACTGCATTTTTTGGGGTTTGGGGGGGGGGGCCCAGCGCGGGGGGGGAGTGGCCCCCGGGGACCAAACGAAATTTTTCCGCAAAAAGTCTAGTGGGGCTACATGCCCACCAATCGAAAAAAAACTTTGACAATCCCTATATGACCGCTTTCGCTAGCGGCGGTCATAATAATAACTTCTGTAACAAATGTAGCTATTGCTGATTGTTAATGTTAGTTAATGCATTATTTTATTGATTATTATTTTTGATTACTTTGATCTTTGAATATTGTCATGCTTTAAGGGACTTAAATAAAAAAACTGCAATTATTATTTTTTTCCTGTGATGGCACAGTATATACTGTAAGTTATGAGTTACATTTAAAGTGTTGCAAAAAAAAAGTTTTCTATATCAAGTGTGTACACTGCAGTTTGACTTTTTTCTAAGTGACAGAATGACATGCCATTAATTTGAATGGGGGAAAAATGACAATTAAAAGTATGAAATATTAAACAGATAAAAGTACAACTGAGAAATTATAGAATGTTTAAAATCCTAACATTAAACCAGAATTGAACACACATTCCTGGTCCTATTGTGCACAATTCATCAGAACAAAAAAAGTATTTCATTAAAATGTAGTACCTTTCTCCATCTCTGAAAAACTTTTTGCCTGACATCACCTAAGTCTCACAGAATAGCTCCACGGACATTTTTTTACATTGCAGAAGTGAAATGGCTTGTGTTTGCCAGTTCATGTTGACTTGGAATCTGCATTGCCTGGTTGGAGGTTTAGGAGATACACAATTCAGCCCACGCTCTTGATCTACCTCTCTTTCTCGCTCTCCTCTGTCCAATCAGGCAGTGCTGAAGGAAAAGAGGCTCATTATGTCTTTGGGCTACTGCCTCTGTTGACATGAATAAGTGAATAAATACGAGGCTCTGATCTCACTTTCAAACAGAATTCCAGATGCTTAGTGAAAGAGTTATGATTTGAAAGTGAGAGATGTATAAAAACACATTAGTCATGGTACTTTGGAGAATTCAAAGGGCATCCGTGTGGAAAGTTAGGATTTTCTAATCCCAAATAACGGGACCTTTTATGGTACCAGAAGGAAAACCGTTTGACTTTTGGTGCTGATGTTAAAAGGCATCTTTCCCAAGATCAGCCCTATTAAAAACTAAATCCCACACCAATACTATGGTCATTGCACCATTACATTTAACAACGAAACTGACTTACTTGAAAGGGAGCAAATCTTTTAACATATAAAAAATATATGTTTTACATTTTCTGGACAAAATGTTAGTGGTACTTTAGCAAAAGCCACTGCCGTGATCCTACGATGCAGGTGGTTCCAAAGCATTGCTAACTAATACAAAAATGAAATTGCAAATGCTACACTACAAAAAAGAAAATTAATAATTGTTATTTTATAAAAAAATCCTTATAACAAGATGTAATTACCTGAGAAGCAACCCTGCCAAAGATATTAAAGCTTCAAATAATACATCAAGAAAATACATCTTTGAATTACAATACACGATTAATCAATTAATTAATTCAGAAGCGTGTTTTGTCTTATTGCACTGGCAGTATAAAGTATAAACAACAACAAACGTTTTTTTTTTTTTTTTTTGCCAATGAAGTAAGACAAATTACATTTATATTAAAGATACAATCTATGAAAACAAGTCTTCATATCGTATGTAGTGTTGCTTCTCAACTAAATTCAAGTAAATAAATTCAAGAATTTTTGTCAAAGAATATTTATAACTTCATATAAGATATCATTTTTTGCTGTGTAATGAATTAAGGCCTGTTCACATCAAAAAACATAACTAACAATAACTATATTAGCATCCAAACCAACTCAAAATGACAAATTATAAGCATGCGCTGCAATTATGTTGCCTGCCACATTAAATGCTCAAGCTATACAAATAATAAATGGCAAAAAGACCAAATGAGATCTCTTTAGCAGTTCGAACGAGTATAAAGGAATTTATTTGTTGCATGTTCCTTATATAAAACAAACTCAGACAAGCGAAAAGCATTTAACAAGCAGGTTTATGCCTAGTTTAATATACTGTATCTATTAAGAGAGTGACCCACTTTAACAGTAGAGAAGAGAACACAGGTAAAGCACCAGAGCTAAAGGTTGTCCTCCTCTGAGGCTGAGCACTCTATTTGAGCAAAGATGGGGAAAGAAAAGAGTGCTCTCCTGAGCGCTCTAAAAGCTGCCTGCTGTCTTGCTCTCACTTGCACCCTCTCTTTATCTGTAGTCTGACGCAGGAGATATGAGGGCTCCGTGTCTAGCGTCAGCACACACACTGCAGACACAGCCAGCTCAGTCAGTCAGCCCACACCTACAGCTGTACAACCTCACAAATACATCTCATCCTGCTCCGTCCCGCAGCTCTCAGCGTGCTCTCTATTTGTTATTTAAATTCACAGGTCTTACTTTGAAGGATTCATTGGTGCATGACATGTTATTCCAAGACAAAAAAAACCTTGCCCTCCATTCTTTTCTTTTTCTTTTTTTGAATGTCCTGTTTCACTCCAAAACATCCCATTTTCGGCGTGAAATGGAGAATTAAGAGTTATGGCTAGCTCATGTAACGAATATTCATAATATATTTGCAGTTTTCTTTGGCAATTTCAATACACTGTGTGATAATGACTTTTATGCACTTTTTATTTGACCATCACGTTTTCTGTGAATCAATCCATTTCAATGAGTTGATTTGCTTGCATCATAATTCAGAAATGTTCGCCAAAATCTCTACGAGCCAATTTAAAAAAAAATCTATTAATATGTTTAGCTAAAAACATATGCTCATAAGCACTCACTGCTGTTTGTTCTATGCATTTATTTCTATGCTCTATAATTGTATGCATTATTATATTGGTGCATATTAATGAAAATGATTAAATATTCTTCACTTTGCTTATTTAGTAGAAAACATGATAGATTTTAACACTTAACAAGGTTTCATTAGTTAACATTATTTAAGTTCATCATCTAAGGATGAACAATACTTCTATAGCATTTAAGTTACTGTTAATTTCAGCATTTACTAATAGATTATTAAAAATCAAAAGTTGTATATGTGAACTAACGTGAAGAAACAATGTACGACTCTATTTTTATTGATTAACATGAACAAAGATTAATAAACACTGTAAGAAATGTATTGATCGTTGTTAGTTCATGTTCGTTAATACATCAATGTTAACAAATTAAACCTTATTGTAAAGTGTTACCATTTTAACTGCATTTTAGTTGTAAAATTATTTGGCTACAATTTGAATATTATAATTACAAAACATCATCAAAAAACACGTTTTCACAATATATAACTTAATGTCCTCGATGCTGAAGCAATGATTAGTAAGTCGCTTTGGATAAAAGAGTCTGCTAAATGAAATGAAATGAAAGTAAATGTAAAGAAATTAAATGAATTCATGATTTTCTTAAAATAAAGATGGTGGCTTTGTGCTGACTCACCATGGTCAAGTTGGATGCCCTCATCGAACCTGGAAAACAGACGGTAGCGCTGGGCCCAGTACTTGGCCAGCTCAGGTTCTGCTGCAATCTCAGGTGGCATCTCCACATCTTTTCTCCTTTTCCTGTTCTTTCTCTTGTTCTTTTTAAAGGCCTGCACACTCTCTGCTGGGAAAGAAAAAGTGTGATTATATCAAATTGCCAGTGAACACCAAATGAGAAGCCTAACTGTGTTAATCATTGGCTTGTATGTTATGGGAGCACAACCAGTGATTATCTCATTTGTATCAGAGCACATTTATGCTGACCTCCCTCAGTGTGCTCAGGAGCATCTGGGAGCAAGAAGTCAGGGACATCTAAGGGATGCAGCTCTCCTCTGGGATCTGAATCATCATCCTGTCTTTCTTCTGGCTCTGACATGAAGGCACACTGAATCTTCTGCAGATGTTCCTCACTTTTATCACATGTTCTGTTGAGCTCAGGAGTCTTCTCACACTCTTTTTCATCCATCTCATTGTTTGCTTCTTCCTCGTTCCGAGTAGGTAAACTGCCCTCGTCCGCTCTCTCACATGGCCCGATCGGAGCTTCAGGCATGGAGGCCGGGGTCAGCTCCTCAGAGACAGCGTCAGTCTGAACCTTCTGCAGGAAACTCTGGACCTGTGAGGGTATGAGTGAACGTACAGCTTTGACAGGAAGGAACAAACCCAAATACTTCACACCAGTCTAATCACTAGTTGTACGCCACTATTTTCTGTAATGGGCTTTTGAACAATATTTATTATTAATATTATTGCTAATTCAGACAGAAATGTTTATCTTATATTTTAATATTGGGAAAAATATACACTACTGTTTTTAGCAGTTTATATACACTAGTTTTCTTTTTTATTAGTCTCTTATGCTCACTAAGGCTCCATTTATTAGATCAAGAACAATTATGTGAAATATTGTTACAATTTAAACTATTATCCATTGTAGTATATTTTAAAATGTCATTTATAGCTGTGATGACAAACCTTAACTTTCAGCATCATTACTCCAGTCTTTAGTGTCACATGATACTTCAGAAATCCTTCTAATATGCCGATTTGGTGCTCGAGAAACATTTCTGATTATTATCAACAGTGTTGGGGGGGTGTAACACATTACAAGTAACTCGAGTTACTTAATCAGATTACTTTTTCAAGTAACTAGCAAATTAATGCATTACTTTTAAATTTACAACAAATATCTGAGTTACTTTTTCAAAGAAGAAATTTGAAAAAATTCTCATTTATTGACAGAGCTCTCTTGTCCCCATGTTGAGAAAAATCGTGTGTAAGTGCAGAGGGGTTGTGTGTGAACATGATGGTTATTGTAGTTTAGACTAAATGTGAGCATGCATTTTCTAATCTCAGTTGCACAAAAGATTCAGTATTCCTCAAAATGAATAAAACCAGTGAAATGCAAAATCAGAATACTACGCGAACCTCCAATAATTAAATACGTTAAATAAAAGAAATATTTTTATGCATTTAATCTCACTTTATTGACCAATGTACTTGCTGCTACTGACCTTCGATGATTCAGTGAAACCATAAGCAAAAATGACTTTACATTTTTTGTTTTTATTGGTGAATTAAGTGCTGAACTTTCTTCTGCATCCTATTCCTTTGTTGTATCCAGAATGGCAGCACACATGAAAGATTTGTTTGAGCTGCGCCCTCTACTGTACACTCATGAATTCACATTTCCTTCAGCCCTATTAGTTCAATTTTGGTGTGAAAGGGCCTTTTGCATTTGCCGAATTTTTCTTTTCTTTTTGTAATAAAAAAAAACAAGCCCAGCCCAGGTGAGAAAAAGTAACGCAAAAGCAACATAACGTAACGTATTCATTTTCTTAAAAAGTAACTAAGCAATGCTATTAGTTACTTTTTAAGGGAGTAACGCAATATTGTAATGCACTACTTTTCATAGCAACTTTCCCCAACACTGATTATCAATATTGAAAACTATTGTGCTGCTTAATATTTTCAGGACCCACGATAGTGTTTTTTTTTTTTTTTTCAAGAAACTTTGATATTCAATAGTTCCAAAGAACAACATTTATTTGAAATAGAATGTAAAAGTTAACAATGTAAAAGTCTTTACGGTCACTTTTGATCAATTTAATGCATCCATGTTGATTTGTTTTAATGTGTTCTTGCTGAATAAAAGCATTGATAAAGTATTAGTATTAAAAAACATTTGGTAGTGTACATTTCAGGAACAGAGTCCCACACAAAGTCCTTGAAATGTATTTATTTTACTGATTTATCTCCACCAAAGGCTTTTTTTCAGCAAAGTAGCTTAAAATAAAAGAGATTCTTGCACTACAATAATAACTACATAACTCAATCTGTTGGTTCCTTGAAATGAAAAAGTCTGGGATCAGGCAGCAGAAATGCAGGACTCGATGTACTCAAAGAAGCCCCAACAAAGCCTTTAGGCATCCAGCCTGCAAAGATACTGGTGATAATGTCTATTGCAGTAAAGTTTTTGTCCTCCACCAGATCAATTTGTGCTACAGAGAAATCAATTCTAGAGCACTGCAGTAAATTGGTCTAGTCTCTATACTGGCTAAAATCCAGTGGGGTGAAGGGGATCCACCTTGAAAAAGTCCATCTAGAAGATGACAGGATGCACTTGGTTGAAGAAAACAATTCATCTCTTTTCTTCTTGAATATTCAACATGCCAGTGACCACGTTTGAACCTGTTCTGTGTGTGTTTGACAGCTGGAAACGTGTGTGTTAGTGTCAGGGGTGAGACTGGAGGTTAGAGCGGTCTGTGTGTCTGACGGGAGCTGACAGCGTGCAGTAAGCAGGTGCTGCGTGACAGCGCTGTGATGGGATGGGGTTAGGGTAGATGAAGCAGCTTTGTGCAGAGTGCATAAAGTGTCAGCCTCACCGCTTCTGGCTCGTTGCCCATTGTATTCTCATACACTCACACACACACACACACACACACAACTCTGAACAATTTACACTGTGCTTCACTGATCCATAGTAAGGCAACCAGAATGATAAATCTTACATGTAATCCCACAAAATCCATGTGTCAATAAAACCTCAGGGAACAACACAAACATACGCATTTCATTGTTCAGTTGAAGTACCCGCAGTTGAGGACCATACTAGGGGACTACATTGGGATTGGGATACCGCGGGACCCGACGCAAATCTCGCGGGAGGGGGCGGTTTTACCTAATCTGCTAATGGGCGTGGGCGAATACAGCAAGAAAGTCAATAAATGAAGTTCACTGCAGTTGATCAGTAATTCTCTTCATAAACCAGTGTTTCATTATTTAATTCATTCGTTAAATGTTACGCTTAATGTTTTTTTTTTTTTTTTTGTATTATTTAGGTCTATTTTCTTTGAGATGTATGTTAATTAGCTAGACTACATAAACACCTCTGATATCTGTGAGGTTTTTATTTCTGATTTATTTTATTTTTTATTTTATTTGTTTAATATTTATTTATTTTATAAGTAATTCAATCAAATCTAGACCATACATCTGGCTGTCTAGAAGTATAGAGAATCCTAAGCATGAAGGACTACAAACTGCATATCAAAAAGTGAAAACTTTATCCACCAGAAGGGTCTCTAAAAACATATCTGACAGAGATTTCTAAATTGTGGTAATATTGGTAGTACCGTGTTCACTAATGTTTGGGGTCAGAATTTTTTTATATATATATATTATTTAGCAAGGATGCATTAAATTAATCATAAGTGACTGTTAAGACTGTTGATAACGTTAGAAAATATTTCCTTTTCAAATAAATGCTGTTCTTCTGATGTTTCTATTTACTAAATAATCATGAAAAATTTATCACAATTTCCACAAAAATATTTTTCAGCAGAACCATTTCTAAAGGATCATGTGACATCTGAGACAGAATTTATTAAAAGTTATTTTGAAATGTAATATTACAGTTTTTACTTTACTTTTGATTAAATAAATGCAGCCTTGTTGTACATAAGAAACTTTTCAAAAACCTTAACCTTACGACACCAAACTTTTGAACAGTATTGTATCTTGAAGTAATATGCCTGTGTATGTGAATAAAAATACCATTTCTGCGAGGTATTAATGTAAACAGTCAATTTGTCTTTTGTTTTAAACTTTTTTATTTTAATATCACCTTGCATTCATTGCTCTTAATTTTTTTTTTTCAGTGAGAAATAACAAAGGGTAAATGCCATTGTTTTCATTTATTTTGTTCAACTTTTATAATTAAAATTTTTTTATTAGAATACTGCATCCCAAGAGCTATTAAATCTAATCTACTCACTGCAGCCCTAAAACCCAAAGTTGTCTTTGGCTGACCTGATGCAACCGTCTGGGCAAATTAAGACAAAACAAAAGCATGATTAAACAAAACATATTGGAATAGTTCAGCCAAAATGATAATTTTTCACCTTCACCTTCATATTTGAACTTTGTGATAACACTGAAATAAAATAACCAAATGGCATATTTAGAGCTTGATTTGTCCTGGCCAGGTCCCTATATGCTTTTGCTCAGTGTGAACATTCCTCAAAACTCCTCCAGACTAAATATTTGTGTGAATTATGTCTTTAAAAATGAATTGCACATGCAGTAAAAGCCGACTCACTTTTTGAAGGGCTTTGCTGATCTTTGGCTTTGTGGTTTGTGGTCCATCATCAGTAAAAAAGATGTGCTTGTTGATCTTGCAGGCTGCTTTTTTTCTCTCCTCAGGGGGCTTTCTGTTCTCCTCACTCCTCCTGCCCGCGTATGGACCCTGGACTGGTTTCAGCTTCACAACGCTGTCAAACCTGCCGAGACAAAAAGCATTTGGATGTTAACAGAGCCCCTGATTATTTTCAAAGCAGTAAAGCCGTGTCTAGCCTCTGTCTGGGTTCTTACTTGGGCTGTGCACTACGTTTCAGGCCGAGAACATCCCACGCCTCCTCAACCGGCACCTCCGCAAGCTCCTCGGCATCCAGCTCATGACTGTGAACAGAGCAGCAAAAGTCTTTAAATTTACGATCATTTAATGCATCCATGCTAATTATTTTTTTTTTTTTCATCAGTGAAACAATTATGACAAAATAAGATTTTTTTCCAGAACTATACCATGAAACCATAAACATTAAGCATGCAATGTCTGATACAATACAATGTACTGAATAACACATCGGCAGCTTACGCTCTCTTCACTTTAGCTCGTCTGTTCCCTGGAGGTTCATCATCATCATCGCTCTGATCCTCGTCGTTAGATCTGTTCTTTACGGGTTGTCCCCTCTGATTATTTAATGGCGTAGAGGTCTGTTTCATGTTGCCATCTGAAATCACACACTTTCAGTTTACTATTAATAATAGCAACGTTATCATAGTCTTATACTGCCTGATGTATACGGCATAAGAGCCGTTCCAGCGGTACAAAAAAGGCTGCTGTTTAGATGCCATCAGTCATGGCCCGCCAATCAGGATGACAAGAGCCATTTTTAGAGCGATTGCGAGTACATTGTGATCAACTCGGGAGCCTGCGCTCTTAACATGTACCGGCATTAAAAATGCATAGGCCAAAGTCACATGCTCCTTTCATTCAACATCTGACATCTTTTGATGTGATGCATTAAACATTCAGGCAGAGCCAAGCTTAGGCTGCAAAAAAAGACCTCTGGGGAAAACGAGTGAACAGAATTGTGGCTTGATATCATGGTGATACCAACAGTGTGATGATGACATCATGATCACAGGTTTTTCCATCAGAGCATATTGAACAAGCCAACTCCAAAAAAAAAAAGATTGGAGTCAAAAAAAGTCACCATGACACCAAAATTGCTTTTTTTACTTGCCTAATACACGCTTTCTGTTTTTTCCCCTCTTACTTTTGCAACCCTGTTACTTTTTTTTTACCCATGCAACCAGTCCTGCCCTCTTGTTTTATCTGAAATACATCTGATTACAAAAAGTTAAAAGAATTTAAAAACAAAAAAACAACAACCTCTATCTTTGTGATCCTCTACAGGGCTGATAAAAAGTGTTCTTCTACTTGGATTTTTATATTTTATTATTGCAGCAAGAAACCAAAATGCAGGTTTGCCATTTCTTCCTCTCATCAACACAATCTATACTCTAAATATGCTCTTTAAAACATGCAAAAATGTGTGAATAAATGCATAAGATACAAAGATACTTAGAGGTAGTGATGCACGATATAATGGCCACCATATCGGTATCGGCCGATATATGTTTTTTTTTTATGTTATTGTTCTCGACCCAATAAGAAATTTTGGCCAATATATTAAAGCAGATAAATAATGGATTATTTCCTTCAGCTGAGATGCGCGCTGTTCGCCATGATGGCTTTGAATTGCTTGACATATAATTGGAATCACTTAAAAAAGGAAAATACATTGAAGTGCAACATGTGCAGCGCAATACTGTCATATAGGCTACATAAAATTATAATGAGAACATTATTATTGTGTGCTGGGAACATGGCTTTTAATGGTGAGACTTTTGTTCTTTAAATCAGGCTTTTAAAAAATTATATATAAATTTGGATTGAAAATTGTCGGCCAATATATCAGTTATCGGCTTTCAAATATAAAGAATTATCGGTTATCGGTATAAGCAAAAATTTACGTATCGGAGCACCTACTTAAAGGGACAATTCAGTTTGTTTAAAGGGATAGTTCACTTTGAAATTAATTTTTGATATGTTTTAGCTTACCTCAAGGGCATCCAAGATGTAGGTGTCTTTGTTTCCGCAGTAGTTTCAATTTTGATATTTTTAGGTCAAACCGTTCTTGTCTGTCAGTCATATAATGCAGGTCGATGGTCACTGTATCAAAACACAAGCACAGAGTCCAAATTAAAACAATTCCCCATCGTCCAAATTAAACAATTCCCCATCGCAAGTACACATTGACGGCCTAAGACACGAAACGAGCGGTTTGTGTGAGAAAACGAACAGTATTTATATCGTTGTTATCTCTTGAAAACAGCACACGTCTAAATGATCTGACGGCGCGGGCGGTATAGATGTATATACATAGATGTCGCCTTGGCTATGCAGTTCATTGGAACGAAACCGTAGCCAAGCGACATCTAGTGTATATATCTATACCCGCCCGCGAGCGGGTATAGATGTATACACTAGATGTCGCCTTTGCTACTACAGTTCATTGGAACGAAACCGTAGCCAAGGCGACATCTATGTATACACTATACCCGCCCGCGCCGTCAGATCATTTGGACGTGTGCTGTGTTACAAGAGGTAAAAACGATATAAATACTGTTCGTTTTCTCACACAAACCGCTCGTTTCGTGTCTTAGGCCGTCAATGTGTACTTGCGATGGGGAATTGTTTAATTTGGACGATGGGGAATTGTTTTAATTTGGACTCTGTGCTTGTGTTTTGATACAGTGACCATCGACCTGCATTATATGACTGACAGACAAGAACGGTTTGACCTAAAAATATCCAAATTGAAACTACTGCGGAAAAAAAGACACCTACATCTTGGATGCCCTTGAGGTAAGCTAAAACATACCAAAATTTATTTTCAAAGTGAACTATCCCTTTAAATGATGTAATTTTATTTATGCTCATGTAATTCCAAACCTGTATGACTTTCTTTCTTCTGTGGAACATTAAAGAAGATATTTTGAGAAATGTCTCAGTGTTTTTTGTCCATTCAATAGAAGTCAACAGTCACCAAAACTGTTTGTTTACCAACATTGTTTAAAATCTCTCTTTCACCGAAGAAATAAAGTCATGAGGGTTAGTAAATGACAGAACCTTCATTTTTGGGTGGACTATCCCATTATTTTGATGGTAATTTAAGCATGTCAATGCTAGGGGGTGGTTGATAACCATTCAATTATTCTATGTTGTTTATTTCTAATGAGTTTAAAAATACGTCATTATGTCATTCTGAATGGCAGAAAATTGAACACACACAATGGGCCCATGCTGTGACTGACAGAATAAATCTTAACTTATATTACATCTGCACTAGATTCAATATGCTGAAAGTAGGTCATGGAGCAGGAAGGCTTTGACATATTTGGGTTTAGCATCACTGCGGGAACGCCACAGTCCCCATAGCTAATAAACAAAGAGGTCTTGAATATACATGCACCAACCAGAAGTGTCAGTGCAGCCTCTACGTGAAGATGACCTTTTGCGGTTTCCACCATCACAGGGCTCATCAGCACAGTTACAGACCAAAGACTGCTGGTCGCCATCATCGCTGTCAACTTCCTCAGTCAATAAGCTCAGGCTGCTTATGAGATGTGTAACGCTGATTGCGTTTGCCCTCGATCTTTCTTCCGTCTGATTCTTGAGTTCCTCTGTTTCTCCTCGGCTGCCCTGACATTCCTCAGAAGCAGTGGTTGTGCTACAGGACTCGTCCACCGTCCAGCCTTGGGCGGCCCAGTAGTGAAACTGTTCCCAGTAGTACTGGTATGTCCGTTGGCAGTGCTCGTCCCATTCAGCCTCCGAGCGGGAACATTCCTGCGCTGCACTGCTGGAATTTTCGGGATGTTTTTCCAGCCAGCTCTGCCACAGCAGACCCTCCCCGTGCTGCTCCCAGTACCTCAGCCAGGCCTCCTCTGACATGGGACACGTCTGTTCAGCGGGGGTCTTAGCGATGTCACTCACAGCACACTGCTGTTTCTGCTCAGAGTCCTCGTCTGTGTCGGCATAATCTGGGGGGGTTTCCAAGTGCTTAATGCTTCTTTTGTTCTTCAGTCTCGCTAGGCCCTAAAAGATGAGACAAAATCATTAGTTTTGGGCCACAGCCAAGTCATTTCCTAAAGTAAATGGGGTAAAACTTAACATTCTTTAATAACAATTTACAAAAAAAGAGCGAGAAGCTAGAAGCTTCACTGCACAGGATAATCCAAAGACTCACAGGCCCCCTTCACATCTGGACATTTACACGTGCATATATTAAAAGCCAGGTGTAAATAAACTTGAGACACATTATGATCAGACCACTGAACTATGTGTGACAAATGTGTAAATGCTAACGTTTTTTTTTTTTTTTTTTTTTTTCATTATTTACCAATACAATCCAGTTCAAGAATATAGACACAGTATTTGAATGCAAAATGCACATTAATGCCAGGTGTATCGGAACCCTAGTTGGATTTAGTTGAATTTTCACCATCATTACTCTAGTCTTCAGTGTCACATGATCTTTCAGAAATCATTCTAATATGCTGATTTGATGCTTCAGAAATATTTCTTATAATTATAATGTTGAAAACATTTTTTTTTTTTTGTGGAAACCGTGAAACACTACCATTCAAAAGTTAAAGTGACATTAAAGACAAAAGTAGCAGTAAAGACATTTATAATGTTACAAAAGTTTTATATTTCAAATAAATGCTGTTCATTGAACTTTCTATTCATCAAAGAATCCTGAAAAAAAAAAAATCCTCAAAAATATTAAGCAGCAAAAAATGTTTTTCAACATTGATAATAATAAGAACCATTATTTATAATTGAGCAGCAATAATAATTGAGCACCAAATCAGCATTATCAGAATGATTTTAATGAAAGGATCATGTGACACTGAAGACTGGAGTAACCAGTTTTTGCCATCACAGGAATAAATTACATTTTAAAATATATAAAAAAATATGATATTTTAAATTGTAATAATATTCCATAATATTACTTTCTACTGTATTTTATATGCAGTCTTTGCATGCAGTCTTGGTGAGAATAAAATACTTATATTGTTGTTATGATAAATCTTAATTATTCTGAACATTTGACTGGTAGTGCATATAAATATCTAAAGTCCACAAGACAGTAGAATGTCCCAATCATGGTACGAAAATGTACTCAAGAGCACCCCCTATGTGGCTGATGGGCACGCTCAATGCAGACACTAGTGTGGACATCACAGCCCTACTAGCCAGTAGTCAGTGCACCATCATGACCCCAATGTATGGAGGACTACAGGAGCTGGGGGGTTTGGGGCAAGGATTTTTAAATGAATATTATAATAATAGGCAATATTCCCACATAAATGGACAGCCATAGTTCCCAATAACATCAAGGTCATCATGCATCCAACAGACATACAGTTCTCCTCCGTTCTGATGAGCTGGCAAACTCCACAGGAAGCCCCAAACTGGCCATAAGCATGGTCTCTTCATCAACAATGACCTCTTCCTCCTCCTCCTCTTCTTCCTCATCCACAGAACGATTAGAATTCTCCAAAAGCTCTTCCCCATCATTAGCTTCAACATCTACTCAAAACAAAAAACCCAAAGTGTAGTTATTTGAGCATTATAAGCTAAAAAACTGACCATAACATGTTGCAGATGAAAATCATGAAAAACCATCAAGGTTCTCAACCTTTTTGACTCCAAGGACCCCCATTGTCAAAAAACAATTTTCAAAGGCACCATAACTTTTCCTGTAGCTTGTAATTAAATGGATACGGATTGAGGATAAGTTTTTGTTTAAATATATTTTTTTAACACACAATTCCTACCAGATAAAATATTTTAGAGCTCGGCTTGAAAAATGTAGGTTGCATCATGTTAAAATTGAATTTAACATTTATCAAGGATACAGGGTAACGACCTGGTGATGAGACTCAATATAAGAATAGGAATGATAGATTATGAGATTCTCTTTTCACAGGTTTGAAATTTGACTACCTCATAAAATCCAGTTTTCCAAAGCAGCAGAAATCCTGGTTCTTCAAAGAGAAGAACAGTTGTTGAGGGGGTGAATTAAAATAAGAAATATCTGGATCTTTAAATTGTTTTAGCTCATTTGAATACTTGTTTTGTCTCATTTTAAAACATCTTAAGTTTTGTAGAGAACCATTGGCAAAATTCAATGTCAGCTAGTCGATATGCAAATGGTCATAATTCTCCATAATCAGAAATGAACAGGAAAACTGTAGCCTACCTTGATTGTCAGTCTGACTCAGAATGGCTTTAAAATCTGACCGATACAATTCTCGATCACTGTGGATGAAAATAAGAGAAAATGTGTTTTACAGTAAACAGGCAAGCAACCATCTTATGCTTGATTGTTTTTCAGCAGGACTGCATATTAGGACAACAACTGAAAAATGGATCTGCTCCAAGTAAAACAGACAGATAGTGACCGAAAACGCTCACTGTGTCACACTGACCACTAGGTTGACATGGTATGTGGTCTTAAAGGGATAGCTCACCCAAAAATTAAAATACCATCATAATTTACTCACCCTCAAGTTATTCCAAACCTGTATGAATTTCTTCAACCAAACAGTTGATGGACCCCATTGACTTTTTTTTTTTTTTTTCAATGGGGACCATCAACTGTTTGGTTACTGACACTCTTCAAAATATCTTCTTTTGTGTTCATCAGAAGAAAGAAATTCATACAGGTTTGAAATAACTTGAGGGTGAGTAAATGATGACAGAATTTTCATTTTTGGGTGAACTATTCCTTTAACTGGTCTACCAGTCTAGCCTGTGTTATGTTGTCTCATTTGTAGGCACTTTTCTGCTGCTCAGGCCAGTTAAGACCAACTAAGTAATTTTCAGCAGGTAATAAGACCATTGGTGCATTAAATTTCTAACTTTCTGAACGCACTTAAAAAACTGCATACACATTAAATCAGTTGATCACAACGCAATCTTGTTCAACACAAATACATACTTGACGTAAGCTCTGGAGCACAAGCAATGTATTGTCATCTCTCTTTCTTCACCCTGATAGAAGATGACATCAGCTAGAGGAACAACATTCAGCTCGCCGTAATTAATCATGATGATAGACTGATAGAGCCATGAGTGACACCTGTCAATAGAATCTACCCGAGACTTTGCCACAAACCTTAAAATCGCTATTTTACACAGACATTACAAATAAAAACGACAGCGAGAAGCTATATATAAATATACTGATGGATTAAAACGAGGAAGATTTAAAAGCACTACAATTTCGATCTAATTTTATACACACGTTTAAGACTCGCTGTGCGAATTTCCCCCCTCGTGTTTTGGAATTTGCCCGTCAAGTTAAAAGACTTTCAACACATTTACAATACTAAAATGGCTTTTATGAGGGCTTGGACTTTTATTATGAAGTTTTAAAGGACAGTAACGGACGTTGACGAGATGGGTTTCCTGTTTGTGTCACATGTAAAGAGAGCCGGTGTTTCAGTCGAGAAGGAAGGAAAACATTTTATTGAGGGCAACAGTATCTATTTCATCGAGCTATCATCATGTAAGTGGATTTGAGAAATTCTTATTTTAAAAGGTTTTTCTAAAACATTCGCTTTTCGTGGCATTTAGAAGAAGTGTCATTTATTGGCGACAGCTTTAAAACGCAAAATTTGGGGTTGTTGTAAGGTTTGTTTATCTATGATCGTTATCCAATGTTCAAGTGTAACGTAAAACAGAATTACGCCTTTCCTTGTTATCTTTCATGCATTTGACAGTGTTCATTTACATTTTAAATGACGTTAACGTTTGTACAGCAGTCTCACCTGTGACAGAGTGTGAATGAGCAGGTATAACTTGGCTATCAATGTCATTTCATTTTAGGGCACCGATGTGAGGTTGGTATGTTTGGCCAAGGAACATATTTCCACTGGAGAAGGTTCGTGAGTTGTTGTTGTTTTTAAATATGGTTTATTTCAATAAATGTGTTTTTTAAATCTATCAAATGACTATAATTTGACTTGGGAGTTAAAGCTGATGTGTTTATTCTAGACGCTACTATTGTCACTAAACTTCGTTGAAAATATGATGATTGTTACTTGTCAGTCACCCATTTGCCATTTGTTGGACAAACAAATAACCCCGCCCCAAACTCATGCTATTGGTCGAGTCCCGGGACTTGTGAAATAAAGGAGAGTGCAACTTTCTCGCGCGATAGACAGATAAACTCTACTTTCAGTTTTGTTAAGCTGTGGATATTTTCAGCTTTAGTTTGCTTCGTACATTCAGTTTAACAGTATTAAAGAGAGCAAATGTTATTATTCAACTGAACTGTTTTAAATTAATTTCCCCGGTTTCACAGACAAGGCCCCCTGAAATCAAAGTTTAAGTTTTTTTAGCTTTTAGTATGAATATGTTAAGCTTAAGGTTTTGAATAAGCTGGTCTGTTCCAAACCAATGACAAAATTTGCATTTAGGAGATATAAGCATTCAAATCTTACAGTCTCTCACTTCCGCTAAAATGGATCATGGATTTTTATGACGTCACTGTGGACTTCAGCTTCTCATCACATCTTCTGTCCAATCAAATGCTCTCTAGAATGTAAAGCGGCTTGATATACAACCACTGATAAACATATTCGGTGTTGATGAGAAATAAAAAACTATACAAGTGCGGATTAGAACCCAGAACATCTGACTGACACACTTGGCAAAAGTTCTGCCACAAGACCATGAAAGCACACAAGATGATTTTGCGGATCTCTGGATTTATTCACGTGAAAATTCTCGGCACTAACAATATATATTACTAGGCTATTTAATTAAATGGCAAATTGAACCCAATGTACTATTGAAATTGTTTTATGGCCATCGTAATGTTATTTTTTCTGAAAATTGTTATTGTACACATATTGTACATATATCTTAGCATTCTATCAACCTCCTCTCCCCCACACCCCACACATTTGTCCCTCCCACTTTTTAAAACAAAATTACGCCACTGGTTGGAGATGTGTGTTCGGTTGCTTCAAGTTTTATTCCGTTTTTAATTCCCAACTGTACATGACTAGGAATGAAATGGCTAGAATTTATTCACACCTCTACTATTGAATCCAATGTATCATCAGCGCTCTGATTTGCTTCCATGGTGCTGTCAGGTAATACTTGCAGTCTGTGAGGTAAACTAAACGCTATTGGCATTTGAAAAGAAGGAAGAGCCATTCAATATGTCCCGCCTTAGCTTCCTGTTTCATTGGAAATTACGTCAACGCACGTCAAGATGCACGTTCCAAGGCAGAACCCCCCTCCCAACCCCCTGTAATTCACACACTTGTTATAATATTTATATGATCTTATACGTTTTAAGGGGGACTGCATATTAAACTCGGGATTTAATATCATAAAAATGTACACTTCAGCTTTAATGCCATCTTAATGTCAGACAATTTGTGTCTTTCATGTCCAGGTCTGCCCTTTGGCAGAGTGTTGCCTTGCTCAGCCCATCTGCCACTGGGAGAGGCTAACAGTGAAGCAGCATGTCCAGTGGGAATGAGTCCTGCCTGTTTGAGAATGGATCCATCAACTTCCTCTCCTGCTTAGTTCATGTGTGGGAGGAGTGGGCAGGGCTCGGGAAGCTCGAGGACTTCCTCAGTTTCTTGGAGTATTTGGTCTGGGTTTTCACGCCTCTAGCTGTGGTCTTCATCTTGCCTTTTCTTATAGTTATCTTCCTCTATCTATCCATACTCTTCCTCCATGTGTACAAACGCAAGATCCAGCTGAGGGAAGCTTATTCCAATAACCTGTGGGATGGTGCGAGGAAAACTCTGGCGACCCTATGGGATGGACATGGAGCTATTTGGCACGGTATGTAATGGATTTGGCTTGTTATCTGCATTCACTGAGATGTGGATTGTTATCTTGTTTAAATTAATCCCTGTGGTCTGGGATTTTTCATTGTGGTCATGGTTTGCATCTACTGTGCTGATCTTTGAGTGATAGACGGGAATCGATAAAGTATAATTAAAAAGTGATGTCTGAAGACGTAATGTACGATCTGATATATTCTACATGTGTGTTTTCAGGCTATTGCTGTTTTTTTTTTTTTTTTTTCAGCCTTAAAGAGTTGGATTCTTTGACAGCACAATTAATGATGGTCTGATGTTCCTGGCATTAAATTGCAATTTTAAATTGTGTTACCCGCTCAGTCTTTATCAAGCTGAACATCTAAATAATGGTTTTGTCGGATTCATTGCACTAACTTAATCTCTTCTGTTTCATTTTACAAAGAGCATGATATTTCTAAAGGTTACAAATAAACAAAAATGTTCAAATGCTTGGTTAGAATTTTTTAATTGTTTTTGAATGAAGTCTTCTGAAAATAGTTTTACAATGTAAAATAACTTTTATTTTAATATATTTGAAAATGTAATGTATTCCTGTGATGGCAAAGCTGAATTTTCAGCATAATTACTCTAGTCTTCAGTGTCACATGATCCTTCAGAAATCATTCTAATATTCTGTTTTTGTGCTCAAGAAACATTTCTATTCCATTATCAACAGTGTTGAAAACCGTTGAGCTGCTTAACCATGATCATTGAAATAGAAATCTTATACATTATAAATGTCTTTACAATCACTTTTGGACACACAAGTGTTGCAATGTGTCGTACTTCACAAAAAAATGTTGAATCATTTTTCCCTGATTAAGTGTACATTTTGTAACAGGTTATGAAATCCATGGTTTGGAGAAGATTCCAGATGAAGGACCTGCTCTCATAGTCTACTATCATGGGGCGATTCCTATAGACTACTATTATTTCTTGGCAAGTCTTATCATTCAGAAGGGAAGAACTTGTCATTCGGTGGCTGATCATTTTCTGTTCAAGGTCCCAGGTAAAAACAACTTTCATACTGTAATGAAGTGATCAGTCAGCCTCATTTTGCTCATGACAGAGTCATTACTCAGAACCTAATTTCATTAAGATTCACTGAATTTTGGGACAAAACATGTCCTGAAACTTAATCTGCCATTAGTTTTTAAAATAGCAACATTTTCATTTTGTCGTTGGGTGACGTCACTTCTTGTTGACGTTCGAATTATTGTCAAACAAAACGGAGGCTAGCTCGACCCTCCCTCCTCCTCACCCCGCCCCCTCCCCTCTCTTTGGTCGTGTGTCGGCCATATCAAAATTCAAGATAATATAATTCTAACGTTAGTCGTCGTTGTTGTCGTCGTCGTTGTTGTCGTCGTTGTTGTTGTCGTTGTCTAGGACATCTCTCCTCTAGCTAACTCCCCTCTTCATGCTTCTCTCTCCTCCACTTCCCACACCCCCCTTCATGTGCACCCCCCAACCCCCACCCCCAAATCATTCTTGTTGGTTATTGGCTGGAACACTGTTTGTTATGTTTCGTGATCCAGGTTGGCCCAGTTTGTTTTTGTTGCCGTTTGTGGAGGTTGGGCTGTCTACAGAGACCGCGTTTTTTTACAGTGTGTTCAGGGGACAGGCAGCTAGCGGATAGTGAGGAGATGTTTGCTGTATGTGACAAAAAATGTTTCAGCCTAAAAAACGTGTGACATCGCTTAGAGCACCTTTAACACATATAATTTCATTTAAACCTAAATATTGCTAAATAGAAATATTGCTATAAGGCCCTGACAGAAGTTAGTCAGTCCTTTCTATATTTTACCTTCAGTGTGGTCAACAAGGTCACACACTCTTGTGAGATTTTCAATTTTACTAGAATTAATTGTGCTTCTATTATCTGTGTAATGGCCATGGCAGGGTTTAAGCTCCTCTTGGAGGTGTTTAGTGTGATCCACGGACCGCAGGAGGAGTGTGTGAAGGCCCTGCGGAACGGCCACCTCCTGGGCATCTCTCCTGGAGGAGTACGGGAGGCCCTGTTCAGCGATGAGACGTACCCTCTGATCTGGGGCAAACGCAAAGGATTTGCACAAGTGGCCATTGACTCTAAAGTGGTAAATGACTGTCCCTCTTATTCTTCTCCTTTTATACAGTTTTGTTGTACTAAGAGTCTGTTTTGTCCCTACAGCCAGTTATACCAATGTTTACTCAAAACTTGAGGGAGGGATTTCGCTCTCTTGGAACGTTAAGTGAGTCATACAGAAAATATTGAATTTGCCTCACAGTTGTAATTAGTTCTCTAAATAGATTACGTACCATTATGAAAGGGTTAAATGAGTCAATCTTCAATTCATCTCAAAATTCCTGCAGGATTTTACCGATGGGTGTATGAGAGGTTTCGTCTGCCGATAGCACCGATCTATGGAGGATTTCCAGTCAAATTTCGCACCTACTTGGGTGACCCCATTCCATACGACCCTAAACTCAATGCAGCTGAGCTGGCTGAAAAGGTAGGACTCATTAGACTTCTAGTTTTGTTTTTGTAACTCTTTCTGTTGAATTTGCTGAGCAGGTGTTTTGCAAATCTACAAGAGGTTCTAACCTCTAGACTGTCCCGACAAGTCCTGACCTATTGTTGACTACACAACATACATTAGCGCCATTTGTTTACACCGTCCCCTAAGGGCACGTTCCACCCTTGAGTGGTGATCACCATTCATCACATTTGCAGGTGTACAGAGTCTGCAAAGTGAGAGAATGCTTGTATAATAAAGGATACCTCAGATTGGTATCTATGATTGAATAAAGTTTGGTGTATGATGTTTTTTTAAGAAAAATTCGTTCATAAGAACAGTAGCCGAGTCTGTCCCCTCATTTCATCACATGCTACCATCAGGTAATAACAACCTTCTTTATAACTTGATGAAATATTTGTTTTCAGAATGGATGTAGGAGATGTTTAAGCAGGGCTTTAAAGTTTTATACCTTTTTATTAGGGATGCTCCGATCGATCGGCCAATAACCGCATTCTAGGACTCGATCGGTAGTCATTAGATCTCATGAACCGATTGCAATTTAATGACATAAAACCTGAAGAATTTGCCACCGACGTGCATGTAAACGGTATACAGATGAGGCTTTTGTGCCACGTTCTGCTTTGTGACTTCGCAAAACATTAGTAAACCATAGTACATCTTTATTTAGAGCAGGTTGTCTCTATTCAAACGAGCTCACACACATAACATGTGTCGATCTTGAGGAAATGCTCACGGAGTGTGACATGAAATGCTACTTGGCTTCCGGGATCCAATCGCGTGCGTCACCATCATGACGCAGTGTTTTCCAACTTCATTTGAAAGTTCATCCAATGGAAACTGGAAACTTTTTGGAGGGATTTTCTTATCAGTGTTGTAACATAAGAACCTCAAAACATGATCAAAATCGGTTTTCTTCAAAATTTGGACCGTTTTCTGTCAAATGTCGGCTGCAAAATTCAGAGCATCCCTAGTTTTTATTATTGTATGTATGTTTTATTTATTCATTTTACCACCATTCAAAAGTTTGAAACCAGCAAAGTCTTCAGTGTCTCACGATCCTTCAGAAATAATTCTGATAGGCTGCTTTGCAGCTGAAAGAACATTGATTTAAAAAAAAAAAAAAAAAAAATTAAAATGTTTTTGCTGCTTTTCTGGAAACAGAGATACTTTTTTCATTATTCTTTGATAACTTAAATTCAAAAGAACCGCGTTTATTTGAAATGGAAACCTTTTGTAACATTTTAAATGTCTTTAGTGTCACTTTTGATCTATTAAATTCATCCATGTTGAATGTAAAGTAAAAAAACAACGACGTACCGACGTTATACCCAAATATTTGAATGGATACGCACGCACGCAAACCTCAGATACACTGAGATTTTGTTTTTATTTTTAAATCCATCATTTTCCTATACCGTCTGTCAGTTTCACAGTAAAGATGTCACATGTTCAATTCATGCATCTGTTGAGTCAGGGTTTGTTTTAACTACTGATTTGTAAATATCTCATATTCAGTGTATTTTCTTCAATCCAACCCATCTGTTCAGGTGCAACAGGCAGTTCAAGCATTAATCGACAAACACCAGAAGATACCTGGAAACGTCCTCCGAGCTCTTTTGGAGCGATTCCAAAGGGAACGCAAAGAAGATTAGCACACTTCCCTTCTCAGACTGAACATATAAATATGCTTCAAGTTCAAGCATAATTCAACTGAATACTGGAGATATTATATGATATTGTTACACCATGAGGTTAGCAACTACTGATGATATAGTGGACGTATCAATGTTGCATATCAAATAATGGTGTGTGTCTTTGTAATATCTGGTTACATGTAGTATTGTGCATGTTGAAGTGTGTTTGACTTTCTTTTTTTTTTTGTGAATAATATTATTATTATTATTTTAAATGTGCACACTTTGGTTTTAATCAAAGGACCTCTGCCAAAAACTTTGCCCACAAAGCCTTTGGTTAGTATTTGTATGTCCTTTTAATAAAATAACATTCTGTCAGAGGAAATCAATAATATATATAAATTTAGGTTCGGGAGTAGCCTGATCATTCAGTCCTGTCAATAATCATTATGAGCGTTTCCTCTGTTTCTCTCATTCTCCCACATAGGAACATTATAGGGAGTTCGAGGACAGCAAGCCAAATTCATTTAGGACTGGATGAGCAGGAGAACTCTGAATGAATTCGTTCAAAATTGTGGATACTGTGATTTTTTTGGGGGGATTTTATAAGCACACTTAATGATGAGAGATACATGCTTGAACATTTGTTTGATTTTGTATAATGTTGAATACTTAACACGTTTTAATCTAATATCTCTGCATTAACTGTGAGAGGTGAGCTGCTGTCTATTTAAGCATCAGTTGATACTGTTTGCCCTGCTCTCAGAGCTTAATACAACATTATGATTATAAAAATAAGTATGCAACTGATAATGACTTTATAGAGGCAGCATACAGGGCTTTCAGAATTCAATAAGATTTTTGTAACATTCCTGAAATTTATGGACATATTTCAAGCAGTGATCAAAATCTGATCAGTGTGGAAATCAATGGTAGTAAATGTATAATTTCATAAGAGATTTTATTATTCACAATAAAACTGCATATTCCTATGGATTCAGTGTTGGTAAAACCGTTTTAATGCACTTTTGTGCTCCTCTGGGAGAAAATGTATTGTGTGTGTGTGTGACAAAGATCAAATGTCAGCATGAGCATAGTCTTCGTCACACAGTCTTATGATCTCTGTGCACATCCGGTGTTTGGTGTATGATGTGCAAATGCCCCATTGCTATTTCTAAAACTGGTTTGGTATTGACTTGCACCATTTGTGCTTCCATTGTAAAATGGAATCCCCCTCCCTCTTGGAAAGTAATAATAATTTACTTATCATTTATGATTTCGTATTGCATTATACATGGTACTATTTTCCTTCAGCCTCTCCAAGAGTCTCTTCTAATTAAGGAGTGAAACCTTAAATCATACGAGTGAGTTGTGAGAATACATTCAGACAAACTAATCACCAAGCATTTGTTGTGACAGACTGTCTCAGAAAAGGCTGCATTACTCATCACCATGGCTTTTTCTTCCAACCTTGAAATAGTCGCTGACATTCTGGAAATTCAAATGGACCTTATTCACACATTAACTGCAAATCCGAAAGAAGTTTGCAAGGAAGTCTAATAAAATGACCACAGTGTACTTTATTAAATGAATTTGGTACTTTGTGTTGCATTAGAATCAAATAAAAATTTACAAAAATCCAATATGTACAAAAAATTGAACGTTCTTTTTGTTTTTACTCTTCAATTTACAATAAAATCAGATAACAGATTTGATGCATTTTACGCACTTCAGACTTTCATCACATGATACAACTTAAGAGACCAATAATAAGCAGTTTTTTTGTTTGTTTTTTGCTCTTTTTTATGTCATTTAATACATCACATACACCACACTATTTTATCTGTATTATGTAACTGCCGATCTCTAGTCAATAGACACCCTTCACGATCAGGACTCAGAAAGGAATGTTCTTTTACACATGTACATTTGCATACATTTATTTACAGTTAAATAGCCTTTTGCAAGTCACTATGGAACTTCCGTCGTAACTGAGATACCAGTAAAGTCTTTACATCATATATGAACGCTGAACCGAACACCACCAAGTTCATTCAATTACTGTGCTTGTACTAATATCGTGCTTTATAAATAACCACCGATTATCATTTATCTAAATGTAAATGTCTTTTTTTCCTCCATCTATGGGATTCTAGTTTATATAAGCATCTATGTCTACAGGTGAGAGAGGATCATCAATTTGTTTATTCGACAAAAGAAAGCTTCTACGATGAATCAAAAAATGCAAGTGCCACTTCATTTCAGCTCTTCGAGTCATTCAGTTTTCGCTAACTGATATTACAATTAAAAACGCTCACAATCGTGTAACAGTACGGCCTGTGACCCGTGACAATTTGGGTCGACGTTTTGTTTGTCTGCATATGCTATTTCATCTCAGTCTGCTTTCTTTTTGTGTCTCCTTGCAGTATAAGCACGGTAAGTACACTAATGCGACGTCATTATACTAGCATGACAGTAACCGGAGCATCATATGCATGACTAAAACTAAACCAAAAGAAACAGGCAGAAAATGTCAAGAATAATGAATCCACAAAAAGGCGAGCGTCGGTTAAGGCAAATAAAACTGAATCAGCTTGCATGAATTCAATGTCTTCCTGCTGTGAATAATTGTAAAATAAGTCCTGTAGATTTGAGCTGAGCTCTACTGATGTACTGGTAATAAACAGAACAGCCTTCAACTCCTCCGCTCATCCACTGGGACTCCATTGCAATAAATTCCTTCATATCAGCCACATCAACAACCAGAGCTGGAGAGTGGTCTGTTTAAAATACCGCTTTGAGGTAGGTTACAGGTATGAATTAAAGTCTTTCCAGAGCGAAGAAATGGTGGGCTATGACATCAGGTTTACTGATAAAACACAAATATAAAAGTGCAAAACAAAAATACATCGTTTCTGTAACATTATGATTAGCTTAAATGTTTTCATGCACTGTACGCCCATGTTAAACTAGGACGTATAAACCCCTTTAAAATGTAAACTGCGTGAATAGCTTCTTGATGTTGGGCCAAATTCACACTCACTGCCAGATTATTATTAAAGAAGGCATGACATTTTCAAAATCAATGTTATTATAGATATTATTGTAAACAATTCATCCATGTATATGTTTCTTTTTTATTACTTTTATTTTGACTAAGTTTTGATCAAAATGTCATAACTGGATCTTCCAGTTGAAACAACAGACTTCTCTCTGGTGACATATGCTGGACTTTTCCACTCATTTAGTCTGCTTAATCCGGTCTGTGCCCGCTTGTGTTCATCTTGTGCAAAATCCAGTCAACAACCAATGTATAGAACCAAGTCCTGTCCTACATTTTTTCTTTTTTACTAATCCGTAACATTCGAAACACAATACGGAAGAAAAATCAGCAGCTACTTCCGTTTCATCAGGACTTTGATAGTATTATCATTGCTACTAATCTAGCATGTGTGGTCAATTCAGCATCTCCAAACATCAGTCCCACGCAGTCTTTTGAGTAAAGACCTTGATTCATTCCGCTTATGCTGAACGCATTGCACTGAGTGTTTTAAATTCATGTAATATTTCAACATTAAAAAAATGATCGAGGCCTCACACCTGTAAAATAGCTGGATAAAGATGAATGTCACCAAAACCCACCAACACAGCCAGTGTTGCAGTTATTAAGCTCCTCTTATTCAAATAAACCAAAACACAGTGTGCAGCATGCCTGGGGTATCACTGAAACAAAAAATATCATGGTATTATGGGAAAACTAAAAAAAGTGGAATGATTTTGAAAAACCATTGATACGCAATATCACAGACCTGTGCGACATAACACTCGTTTTCCTTCTTGTGTAGGTGGTGGAGCAATTTATATGTGAAAATTGCTAAATAGGTGTGCTAACACAAGTTTTTTTGTGCTCTGACTACAGGGGACAGGGCTATTGTGAAAATTTTTGCCAAGAGACAAAGCATCATCATCATCATCATCCATCACACAGAGAAATAAAAGTATAAGACACGTTTTTAAAAAAAGAAAAGAAAAAAGGACGTTAGGAAAGTTGCAAAATAGCTAAAATATACAGGTCTACGTTTTACTGTGGTACTGGTTATAGATTCATACGATCTCATCTAAATAATTTTTTTCTGTTCTATTTTCTTTTTTTTATTTGCAACACAATTAGGATCTTCATCTGCAAGTGTGCAGATCGCTGCGGGCTAAAACAACTACGCTTTCAGTTCAGTTGCCACCGATGGTGGGACGTTACAACACTTCAGGAGTGTTTTTCAAAGCTACAATAAAACCCAAATTACAGTTCAGATTTGACCAACTGAAGCAAAACAAATCTAAATGTCCTATATCAGTCATCTCCACACACTAAAATGGCATTAAGCAAAATAATGTGCGCCTTGAAAATCAAATAATTTGCTAGACACCTTTAAAATCCATCAACAAAAACAAAAGAAAACCAAAAGAAAATGGAGTATATAAAATGTTACACATAAAATAAAATTTTTCCCCCCTACATTTTCAAAATCTCAAACTATCCACAACAGGCACATCTAGCTTCTGTTGAAGTAAAATTTCAAGTTGTCTCTCATCATAAGTGTAACAACAACCGAATAAATCCTTCATTGTGCTGAGACTCCTTCCTGTGACAAGTTTTGTGCTTGTTTTCTTTTTTTCTTTTTCTGCCCTCACCTCCACGCCTCCATAAATGCCTTTGGATATTCGACATAAAGACACAGAGAAGCACTTGCAACTGAACGGAAAGTTTAAAACTCCAACACTTTCATATATAAAGGATGCTTTTGGCAGATTTAAAGATACAGTGCTCTTTTAGGCAGATGTGATGTTGAACGGTAGGGCCCGGAGTGTCATTCTGAGCACATTAGCTAGTCTGTGCTCTGTCACAGACTAGTTATCCCTGACACTTCGATTCGTAGACCGTGAGTTGGCAATTGAAGAGCCCCATGGAGAAAGTCTTGATTGCTTTGCAGAGTTTGGAATAGTACACTTTCCGGATGAATTGAGGTACTGAAAACTGACCCCGTTTATTGTGTATACGTCCACCTTTAACTGGCTTTTCTGTATTGATACAGCACACAAACCAGACACACCAAAACCTGACCCAGCCTTGAAGAACACTGTATCTTTAACCTAGAAGATGAAGTGCACCCTGGTTCTGTCCAATACAGTTTGGCGGACACTGTGAATTTGGTGGTCTGTGCCCTCCACTTTACTGTGAACCAAACGGATCCTTGTCAGCCCACAGCGGTGAGGCGAATGAGGCCAGATCGCCAAAGGGAGCTGCCAGGAAGTGTTCTCTTGGCCTATTGTCGTCTCCCAAAGAAGAAAACGAGCATGTGTTCTACCTGTTTTGTCGTCCCAAGTGGCTTGGACTCTTGTGATGGTCACATACTTTCTTTTCTCAGCCTTTTTTCTTTGTATAGGATTCAAGTAGATGGTTGAAATGCTGCCCTATTATATATACAGTTTGTGGTCAAGCCACAGTTCAGCGTGAAGTCAGTGTGAGCGGAGCGTTTGGCACTGGTACTGTACAGAGCTGCTGATGAAACACTACTTATAGGTTACAGCACCCTAAACAAGGACGTCTCGAGTCTAATCAGCATTTTTTTTATGTGTGTACCATTAATTTGATATTTGGACCACTGTTTCTTCAGTGCGGCCGGTTTTGAGGCCGTTTCTTTGCACTGGATGCTTGGTTTCAAAGGGAAAGGCCTTTGTTTTGCAGTTACAGTAAGAGACAACCTGTGAAGTGTTCTGGATGTCCTCTCGCAGTTTATAGACGTTGGCCCTAGGACGATCAACTCTTGGAATGGAGCGAGGGGTTAGTGGTCTCTATCAGCCAGTGCAATGTGAATTTTAGAAACCCAGATATTCCCTGACAAGACAGAAGTAATAAAAAATAAAATGCAACGAGAGAACGGCTTAAAAAAGATCGATTATTCCATCCGTCCACAAATATGTTGTGCCTATATTGGTTTGTCCATGACAATCAACATCATGGCTAGATGCTATGTACGCTAGAAACGTTATTGCCACAGTCCTGCTGTTTATTCAAGTGGACGGTAATGTGTTCATGTTCGTGTGTTTCCACAGCGCAGGCTACAAGGTGGTCTCGTACTCCAGACGCTCTTGAACCAACGTGTCGTCTTTATACTGGAGGCGCGGCGGGGTCGGAGACGAGTCGATGGCCAGGATGGCTTTACGTATACTCCTGTCCAGCACATGCCTCTCCCAGGCAGGATAGCGGTTCCTGCACAAGTCTATTTTGATGACCGTCTCCTCAAGGCGCGGGGCTCGGGAGGAAGGGGTGGAGGGCGCGGTGGGCCGCACCTGAAAGACAGGCACGCAGCCGTCCCGCTCGCTGTACTTGGCCTCGCGGTCAGCGTCCCTGGCCAGTGTGCCTCCGCGGTTGGAGCGCAGGGAGTTGGTGGCACCCTCAGGGGGCAGCATAAACGTAGCAGTGGGGTCCTCGAGCTGGACCAGGCTGGCCGAGCGGCCGAAGCGCGGCCCGTTGGGATGAAAGAAAGTGTAGTACATGAGCATGAAGACGATGCCGGTGAAGAAGCTGGAGAAGATGACGCACAGGGCAGGCACGGCGAAGGCGTCCGTGCTGGGTGGTGAGCGATACAGGTACCACAGCGCGCTCAGGGCCGTGTTCTCACACAGGATCATGAAGTAGTAGATGAAGAGGCGGAAGCGGGTGCGTCCCTCTTTCACATTAAACCAGCTGAAGATGTAGATGATGCCCACCACCATGTCAAAGACAATCTCCTCCCACTTGGTGATGCAGAATTCGGTCTCGCAGTGTACGATCCAGAAGGTCATGATGCACCAGTGCAGCACAATGAAGATGCCGAAGTAGAGCTGAAACACAGAGGCGAAGAGAGCGAAGGTCACCACGCGAGCGGCAATGGTAAAGAAGTGCCAGCAGAATTGAATGATGACGGCAAGGTAGCTGACGGGCTTCTTGTCATCTCGGGAATCACGCAAGGCCTTCTGGTAGGAGGCCAGAGCCCAGGCTAGTGACACCAGAGAAGCAGCCGCTGTCATCCCTGAAATAAAGGAGAGAAGCATTGGTTATGGCTGAACGTCACAATCTAAGTATCCATGTCAATCCACCCAGGAAATAGGAGCACATTTAGAACTACACAGAATGTATGTGGAGTATGTAAAGTAAATATGACATCGTTCAGTGTTTTCTTACACTGACACATGCCAGGTGTTGATTTTTATTAAAAGTAACAGATAACATTTTTATAATGTCTTTTCACTTCTCAATTTTTCTGTATAGATTTTATTGTTTTACTCTTGTGCCAGGCCCAGATTTTCAGTCTTAAACTATGAAAATCCATTATTAAATTCAGAAATATAACATTTAAAATACAATATTATATACTATAAAAATCTTAAGAATGAGTGAAGTAATCATTTCAATGTCTGTGTAAAAGATATGTTTACAAACCAACACACTTTACACTAATAAAGTTTTATCAAAAGTTAGTGTACTTGTTTACCAAGGAGAGAGAAACACTGATCAGCTTGAGATGAAAAGTGAAACGTGTGCGAATAAAACAAAGAAATATAATTGTAAATATCACTTGAGAGCAGAATATTTCTAATCAATCTGTAATTGTCAAATTATGTAAAAAGTACAAAATATCATTCAGGTGTGTACATTTAGGAGACAAAATGCTAGCTGTAAAACTGGTGTGAAAATTAAGGTAAACTGTGCATGACTTTTTTAAATTAAGTAAATAAAAAGAGGACAGAAATGACAAAACTTTCACATCTATTATATTGGACACTGTTGGATATTGTTAGTAGACAAATTACATAAACTAGATAATTTTAATGTGTTTTCTGGGAGTTCATTACTTAAAGGGATGGTATAATGCCCTTGTGTAAAAGATGTAAAATAAGTCTTTGATGTCCCCAGAGTGTGTATGTGAAGTTTTAGCTCAAAATACCCCACAGATATTTTTATATAGGATGTTAAAATTGACACTTTTTGAGGGTGAGCCAAAACGAATAGTTTTTGTGCCTGTCCCTTTAAATGCAAATGAGCTGCTGCTCCTGGCAAAGGGGATGGAGCTTCAAGAGCTGGTATCCTTTTACCTCACACACACATGCACTGAAAATTTCAAAAACCTTTAGCCTTTTATGTTCAAACTGGAGTCAGACAATGATGGAGAGACTCAAGAAGAAGTGACAACATGTAGAATGCAACAGGATAATTCTGAATGGTTAGTTGATGAATTTATGTAGCTTATGTGTAGCTATCTTCTAGTCATTAGCATATTCTGTCATGATAATCTATAAATCGCGTTCCCGGGGGCAGGGGTTTATGTAAATGTTAGGGTTTGTGATGTCACAAGCCCGGGAGGAATGTTGTGCAGCCGTTTGTTGTAGTCCTTAAAAAGCATTTTTTTTAAAAGCAAATATCTCACATTGCTTTGAACTTTGAGCGTTGTAACTAGGCAGATGTTGTTTATGCTCAAACAGCAACACTATACACACTGACTGAAGTTAAAAAAGTGAAATCATAATCAACCACCCCTTTAAAAAAGTGTCCAGAAGAAACAGTCCTTACAGTGTGCTATTAATCCCCTTGAGGGCTGCAGTGTATTTAATGTTAACCAGCTATAAATGTATCTTGACATGTGAAGCACTTCTTACCCAGATACAATAGGACACTGGTTTCAAACGCAGAATAGGAAGTGCTCACCAAGGCATGCAAATACATTTATCTCATTACTACATATCCACAGTCGGAAGTGGGCTAATGGAGTAGCTTGCGCATGGAAGTGTCCGGCAATGGCTCGCGCTCCAGTGCGTGTCACATGCAGCCCTCCTGTAATGAATCTGTTTGCGATTACAAATCTCGACCCTCTGGTGAGTCACACCACACCAAGGTTTACAAGCTCCGGCCCTGATCAAAGCTGATAAACGGTGACTCAAGAGACATGGTTCATTTTGATGAGACTTGTGTTTTTTTCCTCTTCAGGGAAAACAGCCTCTTTGGAATTCTGCTGAACAGCATTTTTCCAGTTATGACTCACTGGCCCATTGAGTGAGATGTTATCCATCATGTTGTCCAAAATACTCGGTTGTGCTTAATGGAGGAGGCTTTACAAGACATCTGCATCAGATGGAGTACAGTAAAGCAGCCAGCAGTGACTAGAGGTGCGTGATGCCCATCTTTACCGCTGTGACACTCTGTTCTGGAGTCGGCTGCCATAGTTATTATGCGCTTGAGCTGATGGAGTGATCACTTTCTTGTATGAGTGAGTGAGACAGAATACAAAGATTACACACACTGTCCAGTCTCTCCTCACTGAATTAATCATTGCACAGTAAATTGTGTTACATTCAAGTTTAGACTTCATTCAGATTTGTCAAAGCACTTTGCCTTAACAAAATGTATCAAAAATGATAAATAAAAAAAATACACTAACGTTCATAAGTTTGGGGTCAGTAAGATTTCTTTTTTTTTTTAAAAGAAAGGTCCATTTTAATCAGCAAGGATGTACTGAATTGATCAAAGGTGACAGTAAAGACATTTATAATGTATTAGATTTCAAAGAAATGCTGTTCTTTTGAACTTTCTATTCACCAAACAACCCTGGAAAAATGTATCACCGTTTCCACAAAATTATTAAGCAGCAGAAACAGTTTTACATTTTAAATTATATTAATATAGAAAACAGTCGTTTTAAAGTGTTTTAAGGGAAACCAAATATACATTTAGAAAAAGACTTTTATGCAGTTGATCATTGTTGTTGAATGTTTCTCTATGATTCATTCAAATGTTTAGCAGTTAAAATATTGTTGCATATGGCAGCATATGGCTCCCACATATTAATACTGGAACGTTTATTTCTCTTGTCAGAAAAACAAGCAAATAAATCTGACATTCTCACTGCATTAAACTGTTCCTGAGATACCAAGACAGACTTTGAATTTATTAGTTCCCTTATCAAGTCTAAATGAAACCCAAGTGTAAATATTCTCGTCTTTACCTCTCAGGTTGATATTCATACCCAAATCATATCAAGACACAGGCTTCAGAATAATGTCCTTTTTATCATCCTTCAGTATAATGTTGTAGTGCAAGCAGAGGAGAGGTTGAGATAACAGGAAGCTTCAGTGCCAATCAGTCCCTTTCAAACGGCATCAGTAAAAATGCAGAATCTCACGTTGCTAAGATAACACCATTGCGGTCCACGGCCATGAATAATTGAATAAGTCCTCATGTGAAATGATGAATGTGCAAAGATGTGTTAATTTGTGTCCAAATAAAGGAGAGTATTATTTTCATTTTACCAAGGCTGCAGGTTCACTGTTCGTCAAAGACTGCGACAGACAGAGTTGGCATTTATCTGCCATCTGTAGTCAGATGAGCTGTACATTATGGGCACTCTACCGTTGATCATCCACTTTGTATGGTGAATTGGTGTAAAGATATTTTTTGATAGCATAAGATAGCACATTCATAACAGAGAATGTTTATGGGCATCTATTTCACTCATCTAAACAGCGAATGAAAGCACAGAAATGTGTGATGTCGACACTCCCAGAGCGAGTGCCTAGTAGTGGTCACGTCCTCTTCGGAGCGCCTTACAAGTCACCAATTAGCAGACTGTAGTCAAGATCTGGACCCAAGATTTGGATCCATCCAGACTGTGAATAATTTCTCATAATTAAAGATAATTATAATCATTATATTATTCCTATGAATGGAACAGATTAGCCGTGTTTACACAGCTGAATCTGACACAACATACAAGACAAGATAAACTATTCAGTTACCATTTCATTTACAGTGATCAACATTACAATATTCTTTGGACTACAGGCCTAAAGATTCTATTTCTTACTATAACTCAGCTGTAAACATCCAGATTGGCTCAGGCACATGCTCTATCCCTAATAATAATATGAAGAAGAAGAAATGTTTCCTGAGCACAAAATCAGCATATTAGAATGATTTCTGAAGGATCATGTGACACGGAAGACTGGAGTAATAATGCTGAAAATTCAGCTTTGCCATCACAGAAATAAATTACATTTTAATATCTATCTATCTATCTATCTATCTATCTATCTATCTATCTATCTATCTATCTATCTATCTATCTATCTATCTATCTATCTATCTATCTATCTATCTATCTATCTATCTATCTATCTATCTATCTATCTATCTATCTATCTATCTTCTAGTGTTTCTTTATACATCTATCATCTAGTGTTTGTTTATACTGTGTGAGTTTTTCAATAGCTTATTTACATGTTTAACCCACTTAGATTAAATCTGGCCCATTAGTAGCTAGAGAGAGCTGAGGGGGTGTAATGACTACTTTGCAAAGTGGGGTAATTAACTGACAGAAGCCAGGCTATAATTCTTATTCCGTGGGCTATCTGGCCTGCAGCTTGCCTCCGTTGCTCTCTAACGACAGCGAGGGCGCGTGTATTCTTCCTTCCCTCCTTCCCTCCCTCCCTTGTATCCTGCGCACGTGCAGCGCATCCTGAGGAGACGGTCGCCACGGAACCTGCCACGGTCCAGCGTGCAAGGCTGTGAGAGCGGCAGAGGTGACGTAATGCTCCTTGCTGCTCCTGCTCATGAGGGCTGCAGTAATTTGGAGAGGGGAGGAGGGCATAGACAGTGTGTGTTGTGTGTTTGTAGGGTGCGTGGTAGCACCAGGGTTATGCAAACCACAGCATCACTGCAGTATCTTCTATATCTACTTCTACAAAAATGAAAATTCTGTCAACATTTTTCAGCATTTGCTCACCCTCATGTCGCTCCAAACTCTCCATGTTGTTATTTTATCTGTGTACACGGGAAAAGGAGAATTTTTTAAAGGAATCTTCCTCACACAAAGCTATTGGATGTCTTTAAATAAAAAAAAAAAAACTGAAATGTAACGCACGTTGCTTTTATAGTACTGTATCCATTCACAAAAAAGAAATATTTTATATATTTAAGGTGGGAAATTTACAAAATATCTTCATGGAACATGATCTTTACTTAATATCCTAATGATGTTTGGCATAAAAGAAAAATCTATAATTTTGACCCATACAATGTTTTGTTGGCTATTGCCACAAATATACCCGTGCAACATAAGACTGGTTTTGTGATCCAGGGTCACACATGGAAGGTAGATTTGATAAAAATGTTACAATTTCACCTGACTTCCCTAAAATAGACATGTAATCAAAACAAATGGTTGGGCCACAACTTGCCTGTAAAATGTGTTTTTGCTCCGAACTGTGATGGTAAAGCCTACTAGAGGAAACTGTATGGTACAGTAATATGAATTCATCTACAGTGAAAAACATTTATTAGAAAGAGAATCACTGGCAAAGATCATTAAATATGAGACCTGGGTACTTTTGAGATTAACAGAGATTAACAATGTGTATAAATAAAACATAAAAAGCTCAGTTATAGACAGCTACACATTAATCAACGCATCATTGTTTTACGGCAGGGGTCTTTAAAGTTTTTCAGGCAAATATGATGGTGATGGAGTTGTTACATATCGTATAAACTTGCATTTTGAGCCTGGTCTACAATAACATGCATACAGAACCATACCAATGTATTTACATTGGTATTTCTACACTTTGGTGCCATTAAAATAATCATTAATGATGTCATACATTTTTTTTTTATACATAAAATTATGCAGGCAGGTAAAGGACCCCTTGTTGAAAACCCCTGTTTAAAATGTACAGTTGATTCTCATGTTGTTTCAATGATAACTTAAGTAGGCTAACTAAAAAAAAAATCAATGCATAATCAGTACAGAAAATAAATGTAATGGTGTGACAGGGGACACATTTGTGTTTATGACATTCAGAAAAAAAGAAGAAAAAAAAAGAAGAATAATTAAAAAGAAAGAGTTGCTTCCTGTAGCTTTGAGCAAACCAGTCCACTGGGTAAATGTTATGAGCAAGACTTTTTCTTATGCTGAACTGTTGCAGGAAATGGTTAGGCTGAGTGGCCCATTTATGTGAGCAGGTAGAGATTTTATTTCTGGCAGGGGTTCAAAGACAAGCCACGTAAAGGAAAATAGTGAGAAAAGATACAGCCTTACTGACTGACAGCGTGTTTTACTGCGACAGATACTGGTAAGGTTATGGAGGATGCATTTGTAGAGCGAACAAGGGACAGCCTGAGTAAGAGAAACACAAATCAAATGCGCCCTACATTTCACCACTGTGCCTCTGTCGACTGCCATCAAATGGTAGCCAAGCTGTTTAGTCTATTTAGAAGACATTGAGCTTTTGAATTATGACTGCTCTGTTGGGTTAAATTTTTACACTGTTCAATGTTGTTTTTGACTTGTAAGCGCAATAGCGACAAATCTCAAAAGGAAAGTCTCAGATGAAAGAGTTCAGAGCATCAGAAGGCTCTCCGCTCTGCTCTACCAAACACCACGAGCAAAACTGCCTCTAGACCCGCTCCCACTGTCACACGGAGCAGACGCTCAGATCCTCACGCTCAAAACAAAAGGATATTCACAGCTCTGTTGCATTAGGAGCTCAGGACCTCAGCTTTCATAAATCATTTTTTCAGCCTTGATGGGGGAAAAATATGGCAGTCCCTGGGCACTTTTGTTTAAGGAAGATTATGAAGAACATAAGACAGCACATAAAGGCACTGAAGATTTAACTGCTAGGCAGGGTTCTGCAATCCACAAAGCTCAGAAGCACAAATCAACAGAATAGCCATTTACAAACAACTCCGGTAACATGACCATTTTTATAAGTGTTGGTTATTGTGGGCTGACTGAAAGGTCACCACAATGTCAATCTGAAGTAATCTGAATGTCAATCTAGCAATGAGAAACATGATAACAGATAATCTTCACTTCTAAAAGTCAGGCTCTGCAAAACCACGTTTTCTTATCCAAGAACCTCATTTTGTTTGTTTTAAAATGCCATTTAATTAATCAATGATACCACAATAATAAACGGGTATGAAAACCTACAAATAATTCAAATAATGCCACAGTAGTCCCTGTAAGTGATTGTACACTAAACACTGAAGAAATCACTCAAGAGGTGTGCTGCAAAAGGCCAAAGATGGCAAGTTCAGCATCCGGTGGAAGTTTGTTAGCCTTGGAATACCAGTCAAATATGCTAAACCAAAATCCTGACAGTAAAAGGGCAAAACCAGAAAGCACGGGAAGCCGTATCCTCCACCACCTTACACCTGTCACACATTGGTGAAACAGAGGGGAAAATTTTATGCAACCTGGCTTTAGTGTAATGTAAGCGGTTAACAACTTTGAATTGGATCAGGTGCTGTTGACTGAGCAGGCCTGCATCGTGACCAAACACTTGTCCTATCGTAATCGTAACTCGTACTATCGTAACCTCAGTTCCCTGAGAGTAGGGAACGAGTATTGTGTAGCCGGCCGCACTATAGTAACCTGGCAAGTTTTCGCTTCAGTCGTTAAACCTGCTAAAATAGCGTTTTTCGGGGACTAATATGATATCATAGACAGTAAAAGAATAATATAGGCTAAGGCCGCGCCCCTTTGGCGGGCTCTGATGTGTAATGGCGTGATGCTAGCTCATTGGCGCACACGTCAGAGGCGCCCGCGCCATTGGATGTGCAGTTGCCGCAGCACAGCCAATAGGGACTTTAAGCAACAGCTGCGAATGGAACGGCTACGGCGACCGGAAGTATGCTGCCACACCGCCGTAGCCAAGAACGTAAAAATCACTAAGCAACCGTAAACAGGACAGCGCAACGCGGCATTAATTCATTTATTGAGATACAAAAAAATTTGCTTAAGTTTAAAACATTTTAACACATATTATATAAAAGACTAATGGTACAATCATAAACTGATGCAATTACAATGTCATATGCCATAAAACATAACATTTATTTACCTAATCTCTCACGTTGTAGCGACTCCGGCAAATCAGCTGTTCTCCCGTAGTAGACCGTTACAGTAGAACGTCGCAAAGTAGAAGTTAAATTCGCACATGCGCAATACAACGCCAGAATGCCGTTGCCGTTCCACCAGAGGCTGTTGCTTAAAGTCCCTAATGAGTGGGCCAGACACTGCAGCTGCAGCTGCAAAATGCGTTTTACATTATAGGCTTCAGTAAATCCAGGAAAAGGAGTTTCCCCTTTTCCCGCAACATCTGTATCCTCGTAAAAATGCATTGAAACTTTAATTAAACTAGAGATATTTCAATTGGGTGATTATAATTTAATGTTTTGTGAGGTCTTTTTCATTTTTGTGATTATTTTGCGTTAAAATTAGGAATTATGCAGGATCGCAAAAAAAAATGCGACATGTTGTTGATTTTGCGTTGTATTCAGCGATCGCAGAATCGCGAAAAACTGGAGGGACTGACATATAAACATTCATCAACTCACACGTCAGTTGTGGTAAACGGAGCCAATGAGAACCAATGAGATTCATTCTCATGTTTTATGTTTGAGCTTCCGCACAAACAAAAGAGGTTTGTTCTCGACCGTCATGCAAGTTCAGTTGAGCTTCTGTTTATGTTCGCTGATCAATGTTTAAATGTGAATAAAAGCCTAAATTAAATCTGTTCATCAGGTAAAGCGATCAAGTCTCTTCAGGAAATTTGGACTAAACCACTAAATTCATATGGTTTAGTTTTACGATCTCTTTATGAACTTTTTGAAGCGTTTAAGTGGTAGTTGTGTAGCTGTCAATGGAGAGTACAGAAATTTTGGGTGAACTATCCCTTTAACTGACTAAAGGATGCAAACCGCCCCTCAACATAAAGATTTTGAATGGAACCTAAACCCTTTTCCCTCCAGACGTGGTAAGTTCTATCAGACCACAGGGGTCAAAAAGAATGATTGTAACAGATTGCCGTATGGACAGAGGTCTCCGGCAGGGACAAAACTTACAATACAATATTACATTGTCAGCATATAGACTAATAAGAGCTTCCCTGCCCCCCACTTCAAGACATCTTATACGGGATAAATACGGTATGGTCAAGGTAAATGATATAGGGTAAATGTTGGCCGAGTAGCCAACGCTTTAGTAATTACTTTTCTATCAAAAATTCTAAGCGTGATTGGCCTTAAACCGGTTCAGTTTTTAGGCAATTAGTCTTGTCAGGACGTCACTTTCCTGCATCTCCAGAGTGTGCAGTCACATGGCAGTTACAGATCAGTGGTTGTTAAAAAAAAAACTTAAGTTCAAAAAAATCTTATTGATATTTCATTCAAAAGGTTTCTTACCTTAAGGATTTTTTTTAAACCAGACCCTGGTGATAATGGGGGAAAAAACTATCTGGAACTCACATGCCCATGAGCAAGATGGTCGATTTCAAATCACATTCTTCCAGAGGGTCAAATGTCAGTGGAGTAACTGTTATTGAAATGAATGGGAAATTTAGTAGATGGCTTTTTCCAGGTATTATAGACCTGCTTGCATCAGACAGTCAGTAAATTGACTGTGGCTGACACTACAGGATTTATAACATCAATGAACAAAAGGTGCTTTGTTGAATGCTAAACAACATTATACATATTCTCTCAGAATTCCATTAATTCATTTTCACAATACCCAAAATGGTGCTTTCCCCCAAAAGGGGACCAACAAAAAAAGTATTGCTTTGAAAGCTTGCTTTCTCCCTAATAAAAACCCACTTTGGCAATGCTCTTGAAAAAGCACTCCACTTCTCTCCTCTGCAGCAGTCTTTAAGGTTCAGTGGTAGTTGAGTTTTTCTCACTCTCTGTCCCTATCCATCACTGTTATACAGACAGGATGAGATGTGTAGAGTGAAGGATGACAGTAAACCTGATGTTCTCTCTACACAGTACTGTCCTACCCTCATCCTTACAAAGACATATATCAGAATAATAAAATAATAACATACTGGGATCCCTGTTGAAAAAGACAGCTTAAACCAGGTAAAGGTGGTTAAATGGTCTCCCAGCCAAGCCAAAAAGGATGGGTTTTTAAAAGGCACGGTAAGTTTGAGTCCAAAATGTCCTCACTATTCAATAATGTCCTCAATAATGTAATGAAACCTGTTGAACACACAGCCGGAACTCACTAGTTAAATGAGTTTATAAATCGTCAAATTATGTTTATATTTAAATCTAGTGTTTTGCTCAGGTTTCTGTGAGGGTTATGTTTAGAGGTTGGGGTCGGGTCTGATAGAAAAACAATGGAAGTCTATAAGAAGTCCTCACTAATATGTAGTAAAACAAACAAAAGTGTGTGTGTGTGTGTGTGTGTGTGTGTGTGTGTGTATGTGTTGTGCTACCTTGCACAGCCTGGAGCTTGTGAGTCTGTATGATGATACAGAGCTGGAGCACTAGCTGAGGGGCGCTCTCCAAGAACGTGGCCAGTAGGTGGAGCATGCTGACGTCTGCATACTCGTACACCATCCTCCAGTAAAACCTCCAACGGTCATTCTCTCCGCTCTGCCTGCTCCTGATGCCCAGGTAGATGGCGTGGAAGTACCTGTGCAAGAAAGAAAGAGAAAGAAAACCCATATAAAATCTCTCTTTCTCTCTGAACTCTCACTGAACTCTCAATGAGAGAGCAGAATCTGCTTCCGCTGCAGACACTCGGCTAGAATATCTCAATGTTTTGTCTGCTTTTCTTTCCGTGACCTTACAACCAGACAGACTGTTCCCAGCTATGTTGGTCCCTGCTTTGTTTTGTAAACAAGATATGCAGTGGATGGACCCATTTTGAACTGCTGATGAAATACATTAATGTCAAAGCTAAGGACTCAACACAACATCTCTATGATTTAACCAAAAAATTTTCATTGAACACTTTCATTGTAAAGTTATGTCATTGTTAGACCTTTCAAAAAAGAAGTTTATTCATTTGTGCTATTAGTGTATACTTCTTCACTAAAAATAAGAAAGTATACTTTCAGTCTACTTTTTATGTACTCAGAAATACATATAAGTATACTTGACTTATACTGACAGAAAAGTCAAAGCATATTTGGCAAAAACAAATTTGTTCCTAATTCTGAGTAAGTTAATTTTTGATTTTCCGGCTATCCACGTTTTCAGAAGAAGCAGAAACAAGTGATAGAAGATTGCTCACGCAAATGTAAAAATAATACGACCATCAAACATTAAACAGCATATAAATTAAAACTGCCAAACTAATGAAATGTCAAACCCATGAAGAGGTAATGACTGTGAAGATTTGGGGGTGTTTATGGACGTGATCTACTCCATATGTTTAGATCATCGCTCTGAATCTGATCTGGATCTAGTTTTTGACAAAATTACCATTTTCTTTTTTTGTTCAAAATGTTGCTTTTTAAATGAAATTTACCTACTTAAAAGTATACTTTTATACATTAAAATGTGGGCCAATTTAGTGGGCCAAGTAGTATTGAAATAGTACACTTACAAGTATACTACCAGTACATTGATATTAGTATACTATACTTAAAATATACTTGACCTTTAAGTATACTTAATAAAATTAATTTAAAGTATACTTCTTTTTTGTAAGGGCAGCTCTTCATTTGCTAGCTTGCATTAAAGTAAAAACATTCCTGTGCAAAAACTGAGGTATTTCAAATTAATTATCATATCTATATTTACCTTTCTAATCTTCCTGCAAATGTAAATTAAAAATTTGAATATGCACCTTTGCGATAAGGCAAGTAATACAGATGAGGTTTACAGTTCTACTTTATATCCTCAAATAGTATACACTGTAGATATTCACCATTTAACAAAGAAACAAAACACTATTACATAATATCCTAAATGCTACAGCTATATTTGTTGCATGAGTTCACGTGTACCTATAGAATAAACTAAAGATAATACAGTAGGTAAAACAGGTTTTGTTTGCTGCACTGGAATAATTTCTCATACTTAGTAAAAATCTTTGTTTTAAACACCAATAAGTATCTGAAGTCATTACATTTTGAAATCGAATTTACACTGAACAAAATTATAAACGCAACACTTTTGTTTTTGCCCCCATTTTTCATGAGCGGATTTTTCCGAAAACTGGTGTGACCACCATTTGCCTCACGCAGTGCAACACATCTCCTTCTCATAGAGTCGAACAGGTTGTTGATTGTGGCCTGTGGAATGTTGGTCCACTCCTCTTCAATGGCTGTGCGAAGTTGCTGGATATTGGCAGGACCTGGAACACGCTGTCGTATACGCCGATCCAGAGCATCCCAAACATGCTTTCATGTTTTCAGCTTCCAGGAATTGTGTACAGATCCTTGCAACATGGGGCCGTGCATTATCATGCTGCAACATGAGGTGATGGTCGTGGGGGGTTGAGAGTTGAGAATGAAAAGAGGAGTCTTTTTTTATTTTTTATTTATTAGAACAAAACTGTGTGGTCCAATAAATGCAGTGCCACATTTAATACCATCTAGGGCACTGGGCATTGCAAAGATTTTTGAAATCGTGCCTAATATTTTCTAAACAAGTATTTATTTCCGGTTGAATTTTCTGATTTCCCATGGGCCCACCCTCACTGGTTCTTGGTCCCCACCCTCACTGGTTCTTGGTCCCCAGCCTTTTATTGTGGCCAGCTGCAATAATCATGCTGTCTAATCAGCATCTTGATTTGCCACACCTGTGAGGTGGATGGATTATCTCGTCAAAGAAGAAGTGCTCACTAACACAGATTTAGACAGATTTGTGAACAATATTTGAAAGAAAAAAGCCTTTTGTGTACATAGAAAAAGTCTTAGATCTTTGAGTTCAGCTCATGAAAAATGGGGGCAAAAACAAAAGTGTTGTGTTTGTAATTTTGTTCAGTGTATTTCTCATGGTACCAACTCAACAATAATCTCAACAAATTCACTTTCAAAAAGTCTGGCTAGAAAAAAGGTGGAAAATCTGTAGGAATTGCTATGGCAACACTGGCCTCTTTGCAACAAATCACCAGAAAGTTCCAGGGAAAGCAAAGCCTAAACATGACAGTCTGTCGCAAGCAAACACACTCATAACAGTACAAGCGACACAAAGGTCTTTTAAAAACGCTGTCACCTGCTAATAATAATGGATTGTTGGTGAATGGTGAGTTATTGTGGCCTGTGGGTTAGTGTGGTGCCTAGTGACCAAGTGACCTATCCCTGCACTTTCCCCAGCAATCCCTACCTTGTAGTTTACCCTCTGACCCTGATAGGCATCCAGCCAAGAACAGACACACACTTCCATTCACCCACACCTATTCTCCCCCCAGAGATTCATTGACAGGATGTTAAGAAAACTACATCATCTTGGCTGTTTCTTTACCAAGAGAGTTTCCCCAAATCGCCAAAACCATATAGTCTTGTTTGCAATGTTTTGTCATTGATTTCTTTGAGAGTGGCTGCCACCCACTCTGTCTGCCAGATTCTCTCTGCTACAGTTTTCACTTTGATCGTTTGTATGCAAAGCATGATTTTATAGTACACTACTTGCCAACTTCAATCAATTTAGAGGCAATGAGTTTACAAGTAAAAGAAAAAGGATACATTGACTTAGTGACATTAAAAAATGTTCACTAAGGTAAACGTGAAGCACTTCCCTCGTATCAGAATAATACAGCAATACTGCCTTTAGCTTTTAGTGCTTGAAAATAAATGTGTAGAAGGAACTGTATCAACATCTGAATTCATTACTCTGAATTCATAACAGGTCCAAGGAGGTATTTGGAATGTTTTTTGATTTTGCTTTAATAATTTTATACCATAATTTATGAATTTAAAAATATTAGAGCTGTCAAATGATTACAATAATTTATAATAAATAGCAATTGTAAAAAAAAAAAAAAAATCAAGAATAAAAATATTTTCAATTAATTTTATTTCAATCATGACAACTATTTTGAGAGAGATACAGGATCACTCTTCTCAATAACGCGCCAGTGGGTGGGGCCAAAGATGCAATGATGCAGAAGTAGTCGTTAATTTGATTCTGCAGATGCAGACTTTTGTAGTCATTTTCAGAGCTTGGTTTCAATACGAGCTTTAGAAATTGGACTAACAAATTTTCTCAATCCGCAATATGCATGGAACATCCTTACGAACTTCCACAATAATATAAGCCAACTGGAAAACTTCCGGGGAAAAGTCACTTGTTGGTGTGGCGGTATCTTCAATTTTCCGATGTAGCTTTAACAGTATCAATAGTGTAATACTTAGTTTATAATCAGAATATGGTCAGTTAAATATTCAGGCCTAGCATCAATTTCGTTGTTTAAATGTAAAACGTTTAAATTTCAGCATTGTGAGAACAGTACTGTTGCGTCCCTCAGTGTTCCTCAGCAAAATTCAATATGATCAGTTTAAACACTTTCCCCACTGATGGCCAACAACAAAAGAAATGGATCTTAAATAAATGGATCAATCCCTTTCTACACAAGATATGTTGCTCTTTCGTTTTAAAAGCTGTGATACTCCACTCATACGTCTATATTGTTATTTGATGTTGGTTCCCTTATAAAATGTGATTGCCTATCTGTTCTTTCTTTATTGCTTTCTTTTGCCCAACTTGACAGGCAGCTTACAGCTTTAATGAACATCAGACGCAGAAGTAAATTTCAACCTTTTTAATAGGGCTGCACGATTTGGGGAAAATGTCATATTGCGATAATAGAGGTCAATATTGCGATTGCGATATGCAATATAATAAACAAATGGTTTCATGAGTCAACTTGCTTGGTTCTCAAGGAAAATAAATGCACACACAGATTAGTGATAATCTGCCTAAAGAAAAAAGTTCTTTAGTCAAGAGCAGTGAGTGTTTTTCTCTGTTCCCTTTGTTCTTTGATTAACTTTAGCGACAGATATAATAAGTGGCTACTGTGTACTGTCCCTTTAAGACCAGCCGCTGCTGTCAAAGATGCGGATCTCACACGCGCCTCATTCTCTCACGAGTCACAACTCTTCACGTTCATCATAAGACTACTCTTATGTTATGGAGATACTCGACAAAAAACATTTTGGCATAATTGCGTGTGTTATTGTTCGTTCAAGCTCGAAAGAGAACTGTATTCTGGCATGCTGTTTTGTGCGCACGCACAATATTAGCGCGAGTCTTTCTGTGTGTCACAGTCAGGACAATCACAGGCAGCGCGTTCATTTTGGAATACATGTGTGTTGTTCGTTCTACCGCGAAAGAGAACTTGATACTGGCACGCTGTCTATACGATACTGGCGCGCGTCTATCTGTGGGTCGTGTTTATGTGTTTGTGTGTGTCAGGAGGACATTCACTGACAGCGCGTTCTTTTTTGTCTTATCACGCATGAATGGTTTAAAAGCATTTGCATGAATAAGCGGGATCATGTAACACTAGCCAAAGGATGCCAAAAATTAACAGATGCTGCGTTAATTGCATTAACAGCGCTAATTTGTTTATTTAATATAAAATCGCAGCATTTTGCGTCATATAATCGCATGGGCTTGACACCGCGATTGCGATTGCGATACGATTAATCGTGCAGCACTACTTTTTAACATGATTGAGTGATAACGAGACATGAAACATTTCAGAAAGTTGGTCTATATCTTTCAACATCTATCTATAAATTACAGGAATGTCTTTCTGTCTGTCTATGTGTCTGTTATTCGCATATCTCTCGAACCATTTGTCCGATGAATTTCAAACTTGACAGGTGTCTTGCTACGGGCACGAGTAAGTGCAGTGCCAAGTTTGACGTTGTTTGGATTAGAAATGCAAAAGATATCGTTAAACACATCGGTACAAGAAGCACACATTGGCTTTTGCCGCTCTAGCCGCTGGCCACCACCCCTCTCACACTGCACACTGAGTGAGTACAGAGCAGGACCAGAGACAGAGAGGGTCAAAGAAAGCAGCAGAGCTTAAGTAGTGCTTTTTCGGAGTTCACTGTGTAGCCTGCTCCCTGAATCGTCGCGCTTATTCATTTGTGGATGTTAACTGAATCTATAAGTCAGCTACACTGTTTACTTCTGAATATTATATTTTATTCTGGTGTGCTTAACGTTATCGCTACTGTGTAATAGTAGCCTATGCTATTCACCAACTAAACATATTCTATTCAATACATTCACAGTCTCTTTCACGGCCATCATTTGTAGTAGCCTATTCACAAACTGTTTGCTCAAGCATAGCCTGGTCTCAATGCTAAGTTTTTACTGTGTCATGCGCGCTGAAGTTAGCCTGTAACTATGTGATGTTGAATATGCTATGTTAAATAGTTGCCCTGCCTATTCAACAGGATAGCTCATGTAGGCTATGCAGGCTTAAACGAGGTTAACTCTCCTCTTACCAAACGTGACGGCAAATCCCCATATCCTTATTCTACACCATACCAATTCATTAATGGTATACTACTGTCTACACTCGTACACTGCACTATATGTCATATACGGCTTATACTGCACTACCTGTCAATGCTGTTCACATTGCACTTTTCTGCATTTTTGCACTTCTGGTTAGACGCTAACTGCTTTTCATTGTCTCTATAATTGTAATCTGCACAATGACAACAAAGTTAAAACTAATGTAAATCTAATCTCATCTAATCTAAACTCCTGCTACCTGTACACAGATACCCAAATACGTGTCACCTAATATCACCATTATAAATTGTTTTGCAATCATTTAGTTAAAATTTCCATATTTATTGTATGTCATTATGTCAGTATCTTTGCTTTCTACCATGCACAAAAAAAAATGTCACTGAACTTTTGCTGTGTAATTGTAACAATGAGCACTCAAACACACCAAACCAAATTACTAAAAACACACACAAAAACTGATTTTGTACGGGCACACCACTAGTATCTTCTGATGTTCATTCATGTTTATTTCTTGCTATAACTAGTAGAAAAGAGGAAGAGATCAGAGTTTATCTGTGCTCCACGATTGACATCTTGACAGTTGACAGTTCACCAGAAAATGCCCAAGCTAGATTATCGCAAACCATGAAGCAACCATGCATATAGCGAACACATGACCCATTTAATGTATTTGGTCTTGGTGGACTAGATCTTCTACGGAGCTGCTGCTGTTGATTATTGCCGCTACTGCTGCTGCCAATAGATACACAGACATGCTGCTGCTGCGTGAAGAGATATACATACATAAATACCGTATCAGATATAGGCAGGTGGAGCTATGGGAGGTGGAGGGTTTTAGAGGAAATATGATTGTGCAGCTGGACTAGCCTAAAGCAAACACTGAATCAGACTATTTGAATGCTGAGCAAGCAATCTCCCTGGTAGCAGGATCAGCAGAGGCCAATCAGCAATGATGTGATCGCTTGCAGATTGCATGTAAAGGAACAATCAGCCCTCTAGAGTTTCATGACTGAACTACCGGTAGATATAAATCTATAAAACAAAAGAATTTTTTTTAAAGAATTTACAAAAAGTGTGAAAATAAATGAATGAATAAATAAATTATACCATTTCCCAACACTATTTCCCAAACTGCTTCCATTTGAGAGGAAGCTCAAGTATGTTATTCACCCACAGTATTGATTTAGTGATTTGTGTTTAGTGAATTATTGTAATAAGGGCCATTTTAATAACTTTAATGATCATTCAGGATGGTATTCACTAACCAGTGTATGGAGCACATTTCTGGTTTGGCTGCAGTGAATGCATACTGTGTCTTACTGATGTGGCTGTGGGGCTACATAAGACAGTTAGAAAACCCTGTTCTAGATCTGTCATGTTGGATGTTCACGGTATGAAAACTGTGGCCCTTTTCTTGATACTGCCTTGCCTTTACATTGCGTAGGCAACCCAACAGAGAGCATGCAGTGTTCAACTATAAACATAAACAAGTGTTTATGAAGCTCTCAAAGAAGGGACAATTCACCCAAAGAAACTATTCAAATATAAATAAAGTAAAAATGGCAAATCAAGTCTATAGATGATATTGTCTGGCTCTGTCATCATGGGAACCATATCAGAAGTGATCGATTCAAAGCAAAACCACCATGACAAAAGTAGTGCAGCGCAGCAGGGTCGCAGTGTGATCTTCCGGCTGACCTTAAAAGTGGGCGTCTGTCCAGCTTTTTTATCAGATAAGTGGGGTGCAGACGAGGCATGCGCTTACAGACACGCAGACTCCTGGCATTTCCACCACTCACCCTAGAGGCCAAACTAAGAGAGGCCTCTCATATGGCCACTGTTTGGATAAGCCACTGATCGTCTCTGTTTCCATCACTGCAATATGTATCCCATTCTTAGATGGTCTACCTGAAACCATAGGTCCAAGAGGTCTGGCCAGCCACTGCATCATATTACTGCATGCTGCTCAAAGTGTGCTATCTACCTAATCCCCATTCAGAATGGGATTAGACAGATGTTGATGTGCATTCTCTTGCCTTGATTGGATTATTCCTGCATCTCAGCACTATGCCAATCAGAGGGGTGGGGGTGGGTAACATAAACAGCACAACTGCTTCAGGAAATCATGATTCATACATACATTCAGATCACACGTGAAAGATGGCCATGTGCAGAGGTTTGTAAAAGGGGATGTAATGTAAGTCTCTGGTGTCCCCAGAATGTGTCTGTTAAGTTTCAGCTCAAAATGCCCCACAGATCATTTCTTATAGAACGTCCAATTTGCCCCATTTGGGTGTGAGCAAAAACAAGCCGTTTTCGTGTGTGTAGCTTTAAATGCAAATGAGCTGCTGCTCCCCGCCCCCTTTCCAAAAGAGGGTGGAGCCTTTACAGTTTGTGTTTCGGATACTCTGAAAACTGCAGAATCTCACAGAGCCAAAATGTCAGAAATTGTCAGTAGCGATGTTCAGCCATATGTTCGAACCGGAGTCGGACACTGATGGAGAGACTCAAGAAGTAACTTTAAGATTTCAACAGGATGTTTCTGAATGGTTAGTTGATGAATTTATGTAGTAGTTGTGGAGTTAACTTTATTCAACTTATTGATTAGCATGTTCCGTTATGACAATCTATAAACTGTTGTACAGGTGCTCATGTGGGAACTGTAGTAGGATGCCTACAGAGCCAGAGAATATATGCTGCATGGAGATAGGACAGGTATAATTTTGTTTAATTATGGTTATAATTTATATAATCATCTTTGGCCACATTGGCCAAACAGCATGCTAACAAGCACATTCAGAAACGCTATTTGGAAACATTCACAAAACATTAAAGGTCCCGTATTATGCCCCTTTTCACAAGATGTAAAACAAGTCTCTGATGTCCCCAGAGTGTGTGTGTGAAGTTTCAGCTCAAAATACCCAACAGATCATTTTTTACAGCATGTTTAAATTGTCATTTTTTGGGGCACAGAAAAACGCGCTGTTTTACTGTGTGCCCTTTAAATGCAAATAAGCTGCTGCTGGACGACACAGGGGGCGGAGCTTCATGAGCTCGCGCTCAGTCTCTCAGGACAATTTCATCTCACGGAATGATGATAATATCAGAAATTCTCAGTAACGGTGTTCATTTCGAGTCGGACAATAATGCCTACAGAGTCAGAGTGCTGTATAGAGATGAAACAGGTATAGTTTAGTAGTTTAATTACGGTTATTATAACGTATTTGTCATCTGCTTGTATGTATTCATTATTTATTAATAGCCTACAAGTCTGCTGTCTGAATGATGATCAAACATATACTGATGAGTTTAATAAAGTTTATTGTACATCACACAAAAGATGAAGCGTCAGTTTTACTTCAGAAAATCACCGTAAGAGCTGAGTAAACACTGTAAGTTATAAGAAGTGCGCAAGTACATAAACAACTTTCGGTAGAGTTGAGGGAGCATTCCTGTGGGCGGAGGTTAGTCAAAAAACGGTTCTAGTGACGTCATTAAAGAAGGAAGTAGAGGGATGTAGTCCAAACGGGCCGTTCGATGTAGGCGACTTCTGTTAAATAAAATATTTCGCTTGCCATTGAACTTTGAGCTTTATAATTTTACAGATATTATTTATGCTCTAACAGCAACATTACACACTAACTAAAGTTTTTAACATGGGATCACGAAGAACGGGACCTTTAAGTCCGATACTTACTTTTAGATATGAAGTAAGAGCATGAACAGTTGGTATCAACCAATTTCAGAATCAACCTTTGTGCAAATCCAGCATTTTAACTGGCATCCGTTTGCGAAGCAGTCTGGCATAAAACGATTTGCACAAACATATAGGACTACCTACTACTAAAACTATAGGCACATTTTCTTCATAAATTATATTCATCTACTGTGTCCTCAGTGGCTCAGATTTCGTGAGTCTATGGAGACTCTTATGTTCATTGGTACTGTACATCCAAAAACAGAAAATTTGTAATGTTTATGTGCCAAACACATTATATCAATAGATGCTAAAGCGAGGATATAAACATGGCGGACTATGTGTGTCTCACTAAGGGCGGGATCTATGCTAATAGGGAAAATCTTGGACAGGGCTTCCCCCTACTGTGACATCTGTGAAATCTGGAACAGCGTATTTTAAGACACTGCTTCTGATTCATGGGGATTATAAAAAAAGGACTGGGTGAATGTAAAAGTATAGGTAGTTTATAAAAAAAAGTCAATGTATCTAGCCTAAACAATTTTTTATGTAATTTAAATGTACTTAAAGTAAAAAAATATATTTTTTTTAATTACTTTTTTTTCTAATCTTTTCAATAGATTGTTGATTGGTAGCCTATTTATTTAAAAATAAATAATGATAAAAATAAATCACAAAAATAAATGTAAAAACTCAATTCATTCAGAACAGTCAGAAAAAATGTAAGTGATGATAATCTTCTAAACATACATTTTTTATTATAAAGGTCTATATGAAATTGTAAGGTGTAAAAGGAGGCCAGGGGACTGGTCCGTCATGGTATGAAATCATCCTCTTCTATCCATTGAATTTATACGTACTATAACTTCAGTGGATTTGGGTTTATACGCTGAGGTTATTGAGTGACATGCATTTCCAGGCAGACTTTTCACGCCTGAAAGAACTTGCCCTGTTAATGGCAACAGAAGGAGCAATGAGTGAGGAACAGGACTTTGCTTTTACAGTGGAAGGTGAGCGGGACTGCATGAGTGACAGCTGCAGACAGTATGGGCCATGCAAAGGAACAAGCCTGCTCTTCATCTCGTTGCTGAGCGCCAGAGGTCCACCAACTCCAAAGGGAGGATTAAGACCCCTATATACTTCAAGTGATTTCGAAAAAACACCTTCGAACTGCCATTAGTCCGAGGCTTTTACGTAATAGAGAGGTGCAGGTATTACATCACTTTGTAAGCCAAACAGCGGAAAAGAGTTAGCATTTTAGCATTTAGACACTGTTCCGAAGTCAATGGGTTTTTTGAGTTTTTGGTTAAATGGCTGAAATAAGGTTTGTGGTGAACACAAGCTCAAAATAATTTTCACTTTTTATTCTCTGACGTAAAATACATCAGTATTACCCCACTCGTGATTTTTTTAAGCTGTTACATGTCTTGAAAAATCCTTAGAAGAAATAAAAGTAGACGCAAATGACACATGAGAAATATTTGAGAGACAAGGAGTCAAAACTGAGAATGTGGTAGAAGAAACATGTCTTGTCTTGCTGCAATCTTTATCAAGACTCCATTATGGGAATATTTTAAGCTCAGGAGACTTAGCTGTGATTCTCAAATATTTCTAATTTAAGTATCAACAATGTCTCAGATGTTTCTCCAAAAATGCCTTTGGAGAAATAAAAGTAGGCACAACTGAGACATGAGAAAGTTTTGAGAGAAAGGAGTCCAAAATGAGAATGGGCTATGAGAAACATCTCTTTATTGTCTTGCAGAGGTTGCTCTTTTTTATGACATTGGGGTTTTTCACATTTAATGGACAGAAAAGTAGGAGGAGAGACAGGAAACAATGTGAGAACAGAACAGGAGCAGGAAAGTACATTTAGCTGGGACTCCAACTAGTGCTGTCCTAGGTGCAAGTTGTGTCTCGATGTTGATGTACTGCCCACAAGGCTATGGCTCTGATAGAGATTTCTCTAAGCTCAGGATACTAATGGCGCTTTTCTCATTACCAGTACCAGCTCAACTCGACTCGACTCGTCTCGGCTCGCTTTTCGCTCTGTTTTCCATTGCACATAGTACCTCCACAATAGTACCTGGTCGTCATAGCGACGCCGCAGGAAACTGCCGTGACTTAATCTTCTACGCAAGACACACCCGCTACCCACACACACAGGACAATGGAGGAAATCGAGTGTATGCTGTTTTTGGATGCTTTTGTTTTTGTTTTTGCTGTTTTTTATTCAGGATACTCCGTCTGGCGCGTGCAATGATGACGCAGTGAAAAGTGACGATTCTCTCTGACCAATCAGCAGTCTGCCGTGTTTACACGTCACATTTTAGTATCGCCTCAGCTCGCTCAGAACCTCGCCGGAGGTGGTACGAAAAAAAGTACCTGGAAGCAGGTACAGGTACAACTTTTACACAGTGGAAAACCAAACAAAGGCGAGTCGAGGCGAGGCGAGCTGGTACTGTGTAGTGGAAAAGCGCCATAAGTGGTGATTCTCTTATATGTCTCATTTAGGTATCAGCTTTGTCTTCAGATGTCTTCAATTTTATTTTAGAAGAAACATGATACATTTTTTATATTCCTAATATTGTAAATACGGAAACTAGCATTTATTATACATTTCAGAATATTAAGGGTTACTATTTTAAATGTATCTTCAATGCTCAGCATTGCATATGCAGCACATTTTCCACTAGAAAGAAATAAATAAGGTTACAGTACATTGACATCAAATGGAGACTTTTGCTTGAGTCTCCTGCTTCCCACACTTGTCTCCTGAGAAAAAATAAATAAATAAATAAATAAATATAAATAAAAAATCGAACACTCGTACAACAGCCTCCTTTAACGTTTTAGAAGAGATCTCAGCAACATCCTATTGGGTTTTTGTCGAGGGAACCAGTGTGATGTTAAAGTGACATCCTACCTGCACCAAGAGGGTATGCGTGTGACGTCACTGTCAGCTGGAGTGGCAAAAAGACTGAGCGGCAGCATTGGTTTTCAGAGTGAATGCCGCGAAAAACACACAAAACACATCTAAAATGGGAAAGAGCTTTGAGATTGACTGTAAAAATAGATTTCACAAGAAATCGGAGGTATTTTAACAGACTACCGAAAGCTACAGAAAAGATAAGCAAATGGATTGCTGCAATTCATAGAAACAACTGGACTCCAGACAGCGAAAGGTGGATTTGCAGTTATCATTTTGTGTCAATATGCTGAATTTTGGCGTAAAATCATACCCTATATATATTGTATTGTTATATATTGTATTGACAACTCATCAATTAAATATTTACCATTGTATATTAAGCAAAATTGGATCTTTTTAAATAAACTGACAAAAACTATACAAGTTTTAGGGCCGGACGATATGATATATAACATTAATATAAGTTGTCAACCGGATTTTGACTTACCTATATTGTATTTATAAAAAGCATTTTTGTTGTGTTCATTTTGTTATCGAGAGGAAATTGTTCAGCACATTTTACTTTTTCATCTAAACACCGCTCCAAGCAGTGTGGGCGGCGTCAGGATGTTCGCTAACAGTATATCGCTGCAATGGTATTTCGAACTTCTTTTTACCCCTAAGTGTAGGATGAAAAATAATACTGTGAATGCCTTCACTGTGCCAGTCCCAATTTACACAACATGCACACTAAGTGCAACTTTCAGGGGGAAAAAACTCCTTAGCTTATTGATTTATTGCCAGGCAATTTTGTATACTAGTATTTTAAAAGCAATCTGCTGGAACAAAAAAAATAAAATAAAAATAAATCCAAGATTTAACAGCCATCATCACTCATAGAAGTGAAAGATTACACTCACAGCAATATGCTGGCGATGCATGGAAGGATGCCTGCTCTACTCCGACTCACTCTAAAGTAATATCAGTATCACTGTGTAGGCAGCATGCTGTCACACAATGGCAGATGGACTAATGCCACGTTCTGGTGGCATATAAGAAACGGACACATATCAGCAGAATGGGATGAGGCCATGTGGTTGATGTTCTGTGTGCTTCTCAAACTGCATGGCTTCATTCAAAAGTCACATGAGTCAACGCAATTCTGACCTTTAATGATCTTGTACTACGAAACAAAGTTGTATTGGGGACAAAAATCTTTAAACGAAATGCGTGAAATTTGACAGTGTCAACGCGCACCGTTTGTACGCGCTAACGCGACAACACACACAGCAGCCAATGAAATTGTTGTATTTGAGACTACATTTGCATATGTGACGCGATGGTACGTTGGTATGTATACAAACATCAGACGTCATGTTTATTCACCAAGGAAGTCGTAATGGTATACTGGTATGCACGTATGCAAACATCAGACGTTATATTTGTTCAGGAGGGATTAGGGTTGGGTGATGTCCCCTAAATTGGCAGTTGACAATGTTTACAGTAAAACATCGCTACGGACGATGATATCGTCGTCGGGGGGGGGTTGATATATTTGACTGGCATTTTGATATATTTCTGTGTTTATTTGGCCGTTTAGGCGCGCAACCGAAGACAAAGGCTAGTATGCTTGTCCGTGTTGCGCTCGGAGCGCGCGCACAGCATCCTGTCAGTAGAATTCAGCTCTCTTTCGCGACTTATCGCGCTTTTAATATTTCTTTTCAATATAAAGCACATCCTACTCTTTTCTTTCTCGTTCATTCATGTTTTGTTATTAATAACTTTAAACAGAATCGTCAACTGAAATCTGTGCGGATTATCAATACGACACATTTACAGGACATAAAGGGTCTCTGCAGCAAAAGTGAAAGTACCAGCGGGTGAAATGTTTCGGAATGTCTCTTTGCACAGCAAAGCACCCGTTTCAATAAAAGGACATATCAAAGTTTATATAGCCTACTTTTACATTTTCGTTGCTGTTCTTAAAATGGTTTACGCCATTACCTTAAACAAGCTGCAGCTGCTTGAATCCCAGTGCAGGAGCTGTAGGTTACAACTTACCACAGACACATAAGTGATTGATTGCTGTGGTGACTCCTGACACTCGCGAACAGCACTGAACACGCACTTTTGACTTGAATATTATTATTATCATAAACTTTTCATTAATTTCGGTAGGCTGTACAACAAGGGAATTGTAATTGGCAGCTTTTTCTGCAGAGAGCCGATCTCTGTTTATGTGTCTTCATTTTCTTCATTTTTTTCGACCTTAAAAAAAGTCTTAATCGTTTGTTGGTAAAGGGTGAGAGACCTTGCTTTTCTTGACTTTTCTACCTTGAGAAAGAATGTTAAACGAACAACTTAAAAGGGCATGACAAATCATGACGCAAGACTGACATCACTCACAACGTAACTAATGCATTATCCCATAGGGTTGTGCCGATGGACGGTGATGGCTGAACAACATCACGATGGAGAGCCACCATCGTGATGCCACGCCCCCCACCCTGTCAGACCAGCCCAATCTCACGGCAGTTCGTGAAATGGTCACGTAATTTAATCTACTGATTCGTGAACACCAGTGGTTGGGAACCTATGGCTCGCTAGCCACACCTGGCTCTTTGGCAAAATCATGTGGCTCGCGAGCCATAGGTTCCCAACCACTGGTGTACACGAATTGTTGTGAGTGATGTCAGTCTTATGTCATGATTTGTCATGCCCTTTTAAGTTGTTCGTTTAACGTTCTTTCTCAAGGTAGAAAAGTCAACAGGCAAGAAAAAGACTGCAATTAAAAAACAAAACAAGAGAAAATTATTTAAATGCAAGCAATAAAAAAATGCACACATCAGCTGTGGAATAAAAGAAAAGACATGCATGATTATCTAGATTAAGGCATACTACAAAAATGGAAACTGCTGCTTCTGTGTAGATGAGAGAATCAAAGTGCATGCGCGTTGTGCACACGCTACATTGATTATGGCCAAGCATGCGCCCTTAAAATAGCATGAATAACATACAGCAAAGCGCCACTGACTTTAGACTAAGTTTTTCCTGGTTAGTGACGCAATTGTTTTCTAAACCTGCAAAATAGCATCAGGAAACGTTTGCGTCGGAACACGCCTCCTTTTTGCGCTGAACCGCCCCGGGGAGCGGAAATGTATTTCCTAGTTTAGCGACGTGCGTCTGTGGAGGGAAAAGTCCGCTGTGCGCGGGTGCAAAATAGGAATGATGCATGCGTCGGTGTACAAAGTCAATTGCGCTGGGTGCAAGATAGGGCCCATTGAGTCATTTATTCAAACGATTCATTCAAACGGCTGATTCATTCAGGAATGAGGCAGTTGTAAATGAATAGGAATTCAATGAATCGTTGACTCAACCGATTTGTTCAAAACACTGAATCATTCGGTAATGAAACACGGTTGAGTTTTCCTTTGAGATGCGCTGTGGTTCTTCTATGATCTTTTTTCAATAGTTAATATGAACTATTTTCGCTGCTGAAACAGAACAAAAAATGCCAATATTGTGTCTAAAATTCAAGTGACTTAATATTAATTACTTGTTTATTGAACTGTAATATGAAATCAGTGTCACATTTTCAATCGTGATGGTACTCAGCACTCTTGGTCGTGTGATGTTGCTTAACTGTATCATATGTTATAAATATAAAAACTCCACATTTTGAATATTTCATTTGTTTCCAAATTAGGCACGCACAACCTTGTTATCGTAAGTAGCCTACATTATATATTATATTAGGCTATTGTATTCACTATCAGTCGCCACTTACAATAAATTAATGCAGAATAGTTATTTGTTTGTTATTGACGTTTTAATCAAGCTATTTGTCCGGTCGGGCAAGTAAAACTCTCTTTCACTTGCCCCTTCAAAAAATCCACTTGTCCCTGACAAGCGTAAATATCGAGACTGTAATACATATCAAAACATATTATAAATATAATGTACTAATTTCATTATAGCACTCATCAGCCAGCAGCATCCAAGACAATGTTTATTGTAAACAACACAGAGACAGAACAGCACAAGCAAACTATAGGGTCATAGCAGAACTCATGTCTCCATTTGTGTTTAAAACAGTTACAGTTTTTGGACTTTAAAAACATTTATCACCAATTGTGATTCACAAAGTGAAAATTAATTTTAAATTTGTTTCTATCCAGTTGGCTATTGGCTTTTACCGATAAATCAGACACTTTACTCTTGTTCTGAGGACATAGCTTAACCTGCTGTCTAATTTGAATTTTATTTTATTTGTTTACTCAACAGCTCTGACAAAAAAATATGATAATAAAAGGTTTTGGGTTGAACACCAAATTAGATAAACATTATTAGCCTATGTGAAAGTGAATAAAGTTATGTGTGTCTGTGTGTGTGTGTGTGTGTGTGTGTGTGTGTGTGTGTGTGTTCAGTTATAAATATATGCTGTGTAAGTTATATAGCCTACTATGATAGGCCAATCATTTAAAACAAACATTTAATAACCCATATAGATAAATTATAATGTATAATATGGATCATAGCATTTACTTAATTTACAATGTAACATTTATTAATTTACTCTAGCACTTAAGATATCAGTAAAACAAGGCCACACTAAACTAGTGATGTGGTAATATATGGGTAAATATAAAGGTAAGTCTGCTTTAAAAAAAATATTACAAGTTCTAACATGGCTAGAATGTGCGCGTTGAGAAACACGTTCAAATTTGTCGTCTTAACATGGTAAAACTGTGCGTCTTTACGCGTACTAATGACGCCTTACACTACCAGAATGTGCATGTCTGTGCAAAAAGTGTGACTATTAAGACGTCAACGAGTGGATCTCTGAGCTGGCATGGGTGAAGGCGGGGCTAATTTGCATATTCATAGAACCATGTATACTAAATGAGGCAAGGGTGTACAGTTACATTTTAAGACGTGAAGATTTTTTTTCCAAGGAAAAAACTTTTAAATATGTAATTTTGGTGATCAAATATGAGTTTTTAGGGATACAATTATTGACTACAGGGGAACTTACTTTAATATATTTTAAAATGTAATTTATTCCAGTGATGGCAACATTTTCAGCATTATTACTCCAGTCATCAGTGTCACATGATCCCTCTGAAATTAGGCTATATTGGTGCTCAAAAACATTTCTTATTATTATCACTGTTGAAAATGTATTTGAAATTTAACATTTAACATTATAAATGTGTTTTTACTGTCATTTTTTGATATTTAAATGAAAATATACATGATATTTAATGTAGCCTACTATTCCAAAAGGCTAGTTTATGGTGGTTAGTCCTACTTTAGTTATTGTTGGAACAGTAAAAATATGTTGTTCACTAGCAAGCTAGCTGATGAATCTGATGAACTTACAAACCTTGAACATAAACCCTGGAGACCAGAATCCAAAACACAGGATCCACATGCCAACACAACCAGTCGACCAGCTAATTCTGGTCTCTTCAGTAGGGCGGGCACTGACTGTAAACAGGTATAATAGAATGTCTTAGGCGGGCATAGGTAAAACTCCAGCATGGCAGCAGATATAAATTTGGACTGAAAATCTAAACATCCACATGGCCCATGAGGCTCGTTGCAGACAGGAGGCCAGGATTCAATATACTTACACAGCTGCCCAAAGCTCATCCAATGATAAATGTCTGCTATCTAGTTGCCAAGAGGGACCGACTCATTCCAAATCAATTGAACCTTGTTATTCAACAATTACGCCTGGCTTTTTGCTGCATTATGACGAAAAGAAGGTCACTGGCACACGCCGCATCATAAATACTCACCGACGCTGAATATTGCTGTGTAATAAATTCTTGACACGGCCCATCTTTCCTGCATTTACCAGTCACTGCAGGGACATAAGTTAGAAGCTCGTGAGGGGAAACTGCAGCGGCAAAAAAAAATTGTGGTGGAAAAATGTACATGACTGACAGTAACATGGCCAGCAAAATAAATAAATAAATATCAGCAACAATTGTACGGTTGAATTCACAACAGGCCCAATGTGGTAATTCGGGAATTTAATTATTAAACTCATAATAGATTCATAATAATAACCATTCAGTTCCTTTGAATTTATTCGCACACCCACACCCCAGACATAATTCAATCAAATGCGATTTGGTTTTCAAGAGCTCACATTTAAAAATGACTGTATAATATCCTTTAATTATGAGATTAATAATGATAGCAGTTATTCATGCTGTGAAATAGAAGCTGAAATCTCACAAAAAAACTAATTGGGAGGGTGGAGAATGAACTGAGTGAGCTGAGTTTTTGGTTGTCTGATACGTAGTTGGTCTAAAATAGATCAGTCAGCAAGTCATGGATTCACAGAACCATGTCATTCGCTCATGCCTGTGGCATTAGAAGAAGTGTGACAGTGCGTTGTTACCACAGTTCTCAAATGAAGGAGAGATAGCAAGAACAATGGAGAAAAATATGACAGGCACGCGGTGACCAAACACAGCCTAGTACATGGGCTGCTGGGTAGGCTCCCTCCCTGGCAAATGTAGCCCTCATTAAATGCACAGAGAGCCCGTGCCTTCAGGTTAAACCACACAAAGAAACTGGTGAGGGACAGGTTTATTGCAAACTCTCAAAAAGGACTTCCTTAACATGTTCAAATGTTTAGACTTTCAAAATAGAGGTCTCTCTCTCTCTCTGATTGTACATAAAACTCACTCATAGATGCACACAAATGTTGTCCTGTAAGTCCCATAAACAGTAGCGTACCGTGGGGTTTCAGTCAGGGCCTTCAGTAACGATCTACCCCCCCCCCCCCCCCCCCCAAAAAAAAAATAAAAATACAATCATGCACTGTATGCACTGCGTAACATCAACGACGAGACAGCTGATCTTCAACCTCAGCGCACACGTACACCACTGTACATTATAAAAGCTGAGCTGAAACATCTCGCGCACGGATGTAAGTTAGTAATACAAATAAATAAAACATCTCCGGTTAACTAGCAGGACATTAATTTTCGTTTGTTGAATAAGATGCATTCTAGCGCTGAAATGTGTTGTTCAAGCTGAGTGCTCGTTGCCGCTGTTATCAGTGGCGCGGATACAGTGTTCTCTTGTGGCTCGCGCACAGTTTTCACTCAGATGCGCGCTTCAATCTAGCGCCGTTGCGGAGACTTTCTATTCGTTGAAATCTTACAAAACAAAATGCACACAAACGCCTTGCTTGATATACAACCACTGATGAACATATTCGGTAAAATAAAAATAAAGAACTATACAAGTGTGGACTCGAACCCAGAACCTATGACACACTTGGCTAAAGTTCTACCACTGGACCATCGTCGAACACTAAAGTTGCATAGTTATCAATGGATTTACTCACGTGGAAATTCTCGGTATTAACAAAATTGGTAGATCTAGAATGACAAATGTACCCAAAATGACCCAATGTACTAATGAAATTTATTTCTGGACATCGTAATGTTATTTTTCCTGAAAATTGTTATTGTACACAAACATGTATTGTATCTGCCCACCCATGTCGATGACATCAGCGCGGGCTAGCCGTCGACACATCGCTGGGCCTCTGGGGCGTTCTGTCATACGCATCACAATTTGATTGGCTGATAAAACACGTCAGTCAAAGTTATGATCAATTGGAAAACGGCAGCTTCAACGGAAGGCTAGCTATACTACTAGTGCTGGTCCACGGCGTTTAGATGACATATGTAAAATCCAGCTCAGACTCACAAAAAATAACCATATTCTTTCTGGAAATATAATTGTAACGTACTGATAGACAGTAATTTAATTTAGACATGTTCAGACACACATTAATTTAATTTTAGAAAAAAAAAAATTCTATTTTGACAGGGCCAGCAGAGAAGGCCCTGCTGGCTCTGACGGCACACCACTGCCCATAAACAATAAACTACTTTTACATTTCCTGGAACAAATACCAGTGAATGGAAGACAGCAAAAGAATAACGTTGATGTTTTAGGTAAGACACACTCGCCATGTGTCTTATCTTCAATCGGCTACACATAAAAATCAGCACACAGTCACTGTGCAGTAAAAATGGTTATAAATAGTTAAATACGCTTGCAATACAAGACCAGTCATTTTTCAACATAATAATATACGTATATATACAACATAAATATATGTAGGAAAGATACCACCAATCCTATTCAAATACTATAATGGCATCATCACTGTTGGCTATATCAATAAATTCCAGCCAACTGCAAAGTTTGGAAGGAGCTTACAAGCTCCACTGCATTTAGTTGTAACAATGACATGGGAGTTGAAAAACTTGATTATCTAGCTACTTTATGTGAAGAAATGTTATCAAATCAGTCCACTCCCCATCTGTCAATAAAGAAATTACTTGATTAATTAAGAATGAATTTGCCCATATTTGAGAAACAACAATACAGTGCTGTCTTTATGAACTGTAAGCAGATAGACTTTATATCATGGCATAGAGAACAACTTCAAGTCAGCTGTTACTTTCTTAAGTAATTAAAATATTTTATCATCACACTCAATCATGGATTTCCTTCAAACAGTGCCTATTCCCCATTCTGATTAAGAGAAATGGCTGTGTGAAGGAAACACTAGGAGAATGCAACGAGAGAGAGAGAGAGCAGGAAAGACAGAGTGAGTGTGTGTGTGTGTGTGTGTGTGTGTGTGTGTGTGTGTGTGTGTGTGTGTGTGTGTGTGTGTGTGTGTGTGTGTGTGTGTGTCTGAATGTGAATGTGTTTGAGCGTATGTGTGTGAGTGTGTGTACACATGAGTGATTTAGAAAATTACATTCAGCCTGTGGTAACATCCAGGCACGTTCCAGTGGCCTCACAGCACTCCTCGACTCACTCATCCTGCCTGATTCACCTTCACCACACTCAGCTAACAGCCCCAAAGGAAACGCAGGATACTGGGCCACAGCCCCATGAATAACGAATTCAACAGCCCTTAACAACAGCAGGCGATTAACAAAATGATTAATATTGATGTGTCGATGCCAGCTGAAATATACAGGATACTTCCGTACCAGTGTCGGTGCCGCGGTGTCCATTCCGTGCCGGAGTCCGTTCCGGTGTCCGTACCAGTGTCCGAAAGGACACCTGCACAGACACCGGCACGGACACCGGAACGAGTACGGACACCGGAACGGACACTTGCACGGACACTGACACCGGAAAGGACACCGGAACGGACACGGACACCAGAACGGACACTTGCACGGACACCGGAATGGACACGGACACCGGAACGGACACTTGCACGGACACCGGAATGGACACTGGAACGGACAACGGACAGGACACTGGAACAGACATGGACATCAGCACGGACACCGAAACGGACACCGGCACGGAGACCGACACGGACACTGACACTAGCAAGGACACGGAGACCGGAACGGACACCGGCACGGACACCGGAAAGGACAACTGCACGGACACCGGGACCGACACCAGAACAGACACCGGAACAGACACCAGAACAGACACGGACATCAGCAAGGACACCGGAACGGAGACCGGCACATTGGCACGGACACAGGCAAGGAGACCGGAACGGACACCAACAGACACCGAAAGTTTCCACAAAAATGTCTCTTAAAAGCAGCAAATCAGCATTTCTGAAGGATCATGTGACACTGAAGACTGGAGTAATAGATACTAAAAATTACGCTTTGTCATCACAGTAATACATTTAATTTTTTACATTGTATAAACATATTAAAATAGAAAACAGTTATTTTAATTTGTAATAATACTGTCACATTTAGTTTTGGGTTTTGTTTCATGTTCATGTTTCATGTCCATTATTTTGAAATTCTCATAGTCATGTTTCCCATTTGTCATGTGTTTTCCTTGCCATCATGTGATCATGTCTTGTGCTTCCCTTGTCTTATGTGTCATTATGCAGTAGAGCATGATACCTGCTCTATATTTTCAAGCCGACTGACGTTACACAGCCAGTTTGACTTGGGTTAGAGCTACGGTGTTCTGAGCCGAATTTGCTGATTTTCTGTAACAGCCCTCTATAAAAGTGCAAAGATGGGACATTAAATAGAAATGTATATTCATTAACCTTCATTTAATAGCAGTACAATAGTTCTTCTAAGTAAACCAAAGAGGACTCGCAGGAATACTCCACTTACAAGAACGAATGAATCACGCTGTTTTGATCGTCTCGGAGCAACAAGGCCTCTGAATAACAAATCAACCTTTGCCTCTATTTATTCCTCATATCTGTATTTCTGCTGATAAAGAATGAAAAAAAAAGAGGTCACAGTAAAACACTAATCAGAATTCATCTATTCCATACTTATTCATACCGCCGTTCATCAATCAACCCATATTTGAACCCAGTGGGGGAGGGATTCAAATATGCCTCAATATTTGACATTTTACATTTTGTCTCAAACTGTATTGTGCCCCTCTCTGATAATTGTAAATAATAATAATTATTATTATAAATATTAGAATAAATAACAATACACTTATACACCATTGCCACTAACAATAATAGGCTAATACAAAATAAATATTATATAAAAATGTTTTTTGGCGGAAGCATTTGGTGGAGGTGAAGCGGTAGGAGGAGTTTCCTTTGCAGCGATACGTATCAGCAGTTCGCCGCGAGTCTTCAAACTACACGAGCAGCAGGTAACGTTAAGCTAATACGGAAAAGTTACATTTATCCTACCATGCTACTGTAAAAGTTGCGGCAACATGCGAGTTATGCTTAACTATAATAAAAGTATAACTCGATTTTAGCCGCATTCTGAGTCCTGACAATGTTATTTGTTTTTATCCAAGGCCATAGCAAATGTTATTAGATTAGGGAAATACATCTAGTGAAATGAAATCTTAAAGGGGGGGCACAATGGTGTTTCATGTATTCAGAGTTGTTTACAGTGTTAAAGAGATGGATTCTCATGCTAAACATGGGCAGTAGTTTAAAAAATATATTTTGGACGAATAACGGAGAATTTCTGTGCCGAAAATCTTACTTCCGGGTTGGTACAAGTTTCGGCTGTTTTTTTTCCGATCGTGGATCTAATGACGTAGATGAGAGTGGAACTCCTTATATGAGCATTTCTCTCGGAAAAGCGCGCCCGCGCACACGTCGACCAGAGGAGAGCGAGACCGCGCACATCAACGCGCTTCAACAGGAAATCATCGGCAGCCAGCGCTGCATAGGATTTGTTCAAGAATGTCTCCAAAAAAGTGTGTATTTGGATGTGAGGGAAAGCTTATCGTGTTCAGCTTTCCAAAGAACCCGGCGTTACAGGAACGGTGGATGCAGTTTGTTTTTCCGGGGCAGCAACGGAGTGTAGCAAGTGCGGTTGTGTGTTCTGGTCATTTCAGTGACGATGACGAATGTTTTATTAACAAGGCCCAGGTCGACGCTGGATTTGCAAATCGTTTGCTATTAAAACGTGGAGCGGTCCCAGTGAGAAAAGACCCCATTCATGTACAACTGGATCAGATTTCTGTCTTTTGCTGGAAATCAGCGCTACCGCTTGACTCTATAGCTCCGCCTCCAGGAGCTCGGCTTTTTCCGGAGAGAATCGGAAAGCTCAGCTGTATTTTTCTTTTATAAATATAATAAAACTAAACACTTTTTGGAGATATTAAGGATGCACTACTACTCTATAGGTACTCAAGATTAACATGAGATTAGGTGAAACTGTGTATGTTATGTACCCTTTAAGTCCATGCCCAACTCTAAATTGTAAGGAATTTATATTGTTGATTTCATAGTAACACTTTACAATAAGGTTCATCTGTTTATTGTTCATGACATAAACCATGAGCAACACACATTTACAATTGTTAACTATTTGTTAATCTTAGTTAATAATAATACAACTGTTAATTGTTTGTTCATGTTATGTCACAGTCAGTGCATTAACTAATGTTAACAAATTCAACTTTTGATTTTAATAATGTTTTAGTAATGCTGAAATAACTAAGAATAATAAATGCTGTAGAAGTGCAGTTCATTACCAAATTTAACTAATGAAACCTTATTGTAAAGTGTTGGTGATTTCATGATAGCTAACACTTTCATGCATATAATACATGCATAAAATTTACAACATCAACAAAACTAAACATGAATTCCTAATAATTACCTTATTGATTCTCACTCTTTTGTTTGGTAAAGTAAATAATATTTAGTAATTTTATCATCATTTCCCTATTTTTGATGTGTTTTGCTAATTGTATCAACGTCTTTTCATAGAATGCCAAAAATATTTTTGGATAAAAACAAAACAAAAAAAAAAACCATGGAACTCTTTTTGCCTTTTTCGGTCCTTCCGCCCCAGCCCCTGAGGAGGGCTGTGCACGCCACTGTCTGAACCCTTCTTAGTGGTGCGCTGAACACAAATTAGAGCAATTCTTAAATTCGCTTCAGGTTGTGAACAGTAGCACAATTGGTCACTAACTGAAAATTGCTAGAGCAGTTTTAGACATATTTTACTACCATTCATACGTTTAGGGTTGGTAAGATTTCGTAATGTTTTTGAAAAGTCTCTTATGCTCAACCATGCAGGCTGCATTTATTTGATAAAAAAATGCAGTAAAATATTTTGAAATAGCATTACAATTTCAAATAACTGTTTTCGATTTAATTTATTTTGAAATGTATATTACATTTTTAATTATATATACACAAAAAAAAATCTAAAATCAGAAGCATGGTGTTTAAACTTCCCTCATTTTGAATTCCAAATTGCCCTTACATCTAAACTACCCCCTGTTGAGGAGCATTTCTTTTTAAATATATTAATTAACATAAATATGCAAACACCCATCCTTGCTCCTGAAAACTGCAGACACCCTTTAATTCTGACAAACAATATCCTCCACTTTAACTCAAAGCACCCCATCCCCTACACTGTCCAAGAGCTGTCTAGGATATTGATCAGGAATGATGATGTTGTCCTGTCCACCAAAGCTCACGTAGTCTCCCAGTGCTCCGCTGATCCACTCAACAACCAACTGACAGACAGCTCAGATCAACACATCTGATGATGGGTCCAAACAGAAGATAAATAACTTTATAGAGAACCAACACTTACTGAATAAAAGACATCTCATCACATTTTTTTTTTAAATTGCACTTTCTATTAATTTGGCACTTTTCTTTAAAGCACCAGAAGCACAAATCTCATGATTTTATGAAGTGAGAAGTGTTTATGTAAAATTAAAATTCCATAAAAAGTTGTTTTAAACATTAAATTCCTTACCCTTTGTCCCACAATTGTGGTACTGACCCTTTTTTGACTGTTTCCAATATTTCATTTTTTACAAAATATTTTTTAAACACTTAATATTTTTTATTTAATATTTCTAATACAATACGTATAATATTTGATTAATTATTCATATAATTGTTTAATAATATACTATATAAATCTTTTTTTTTCTTGCAAAAAAAATAGGTTAATCGGAAGTGTTTCAAACTGCATTCGGACATTTCTGATAAAAAGATAAAAAAAAATTTAACTTCAAATAAAATGTAAGAATTAGTTTGTCCCGAAATAGTCAATAAAGGAGCTTCTTTCACTTTCCATTTCACCATTTACTGACAAATAAAATATTTTACTTTTAAAATAATTTCTGGCCCTATCCTGCATACTGTGCATTGTAATAAAGGTAGCTCAGAACAGGAGTGGTTTCACAGCTGGTCTGTCCTAGTGTGAGGTGGGTTTCTCTGCTGGTCAGTCTCCACACCGAAACAAATGTGACTCAGAGATCCCACTTCAAAGGGCACTTGAGGTTCCCGTCCCAGTTATCATCAGTACTTCCCTTTCCTTTTCATTACAAATAAACCTAATGAGGCATGAAATTAAGTTCCATTGTCAATGGAGTATTTGAAAATTAAATCGCAACATCACCATGATGGCCTTTAGATGGACGAAGCAATCTTTTTCATGCGCATAACCTTCCAGTAAAACACTTTTCTTTACTTTTGTGAATTTATTCTGCAGAGCGTAGCAGTTAGCACCCTTGACTTGCGCATTCATAAACGCGTGATCATGTGATGGCGGCCCTGGGCTGCTTGGCACGCTCACAGCTCTACAAACACACACACACACACACACACACACACACACACACACACAGTTGTATTGCCAGTACTTCCCAGCTGGGCTCCAGCTGCACACCAGCCCAGGTTGTGATTTGTGCTGGACAAGAATGACGTAATTAGCTCACTGCACACACACACATTCTCAAAGGTGAATGCACTGCAATGCAGCACACATCCCAAGTTCAAGTGGTATTTGAATTGGAATGAGAGGAAGACACATTTATTGAATTGTGATTCAAAAAAAATTCAACAGGTGATGTATTCTAGGAAATGAAATGTTCTTCCATCCTGGTCCACAAAAGTTGAAATATGATGAATATAAATATACAAATAGGCCTTTATAAAAATAAAAAATATGAATATAAAAACTAAATACAAAGTTCAATAGGTGGCATTTCACCTATCTATCCATATTTATCCATATGCATCCACCTCTATCTACATCTATCCATGTCTATCCACATCTATCTATATCTACCCATATCTATCTACAGTCCTTATGTATCAATATCTATATTTTATTCTATCCATCAACATATCCACCTATCTATCTCTCTCTCTCTCTCTCTCTCTCTCTCTCTCTCTATATATATATATATATATATATATATATATATATATATACAGTATATGTATACACACACACACACACACACACACACACACACAGTATCCATTTATCTCAACATCATCCATGCATTCATCCATCAAACCAAACCTTCACATAAACATTAAACATTTATAACAAACTTTGCTTTTTTTAATTAATTACTTAGATTTGTTTAAATTTTACTTCCTTAGATTCAAATTCAGAATTGCAATTCTGCATCCTGTTTTATACTGAATTTCAAATCAATTGGAATTTAAAGGCATTTTTAATTCCAACACACAACCCTGGTTTAAATACAGCATGTTCAGTAAAGACAAAGTGAAAACCTTCTCTTAGACTATTCCATTCCAACAGTCATACATACTAAACATTTTCTGCAAGAATTCACATACACAACCTAATTCCTATTTTTACAGGTTAGTATGAGAATGTGTGGATATGGCACATCAATGAGACCGAAGCACTGCATAACTGATACGAGATGAGAAAATTCAAGAATAACCAGGAATAGCCTACATCTTCATACTTCGACAAAAACATAAAAATATTTCATACGTACCGAGATACTTTGCGTTGCCACTCAAACTTACAATGGGGTCTGGCTCGCTTAGATTTGCGCCGCTGAACACGTTCTGCATTTACACTTCATCAAGAGTGGCGTTAACGGCTTCTTTCTGCTCTAAAAGAGAAATCTGGGATTTGTCATTCCTCCCAGACACTTCTTAATCCTCGTCTCTGTGTGCATTCATCTCGCTCAAGTTTGTAGCGGCCTGCCTTCTCAGCCACCAATAAACGCTGCATCCTCTCTAAGCCTTGAAAAGCTCTGAGGGAAAAGCCTTGATTGAGGCTTTGCATTGTTTACTGATGACAGTTTCGACCCATGAGCACAATTCTCACAGATAACTGAACCACTGCAGGAAGTAGAGCAGCATTCACATGTGTAGTCCACCTCTGTGACCACACAAATACTGGGTCTCATTCACTAATCATTTGTGCAACATGCGTACTTAACAGAAAAAAAAGCTTCTCTGTCAAAATCTAACAGGTGTGTAGTGTGTGCGTGCACACACTCGGGAAATTAGTTTCACGTACATACCACGAAGTGATAAAATAAAATAAAATTCTGTATCAAAATTTATAAGGAAAGCCCAGTACTGGCTTGGTTGTAGAGAATTCCAAACCTGCGCAAATATATTCAAACGCACATAATAACTATAGAACCAATTCTTGATGCGCATGTGAACGCCATCAGCGTTTCTCACAGGTTCGCGTTTAAAGTCTGTGTAGAGAGAATGGTGTCGTCTTAGCGGCCCCTAATTTAATAACAAATGATCGTTGCGACAGAAGTGAATCAAACAAAGCTAACTTTAGCTGGAAAATAACTTTATTAAAGAACCGCTATAAAGCCAAAACAATCTCTGTTACCTTAAATTATATGTTTAACTCTGTAAAGCTGCTTTGAAACAATCTATATTGTTAAAAGCGCTATATAAATGAAGATGACTTGACTTGACATACTGTAACGCGTCATTTGGCGAACTTGTGACAGCTTCAGGGCTTTTGTTAAAACTATAGATCCAACTTCTGCATTTTGCGGATCAACAGAGGAGCGGTGCCAAAAGATCAAAAATGCATTATGGGTGTTGAAGTTTTTGGCAAAAAGAAACGCCACAGCACTTTTTTCGCTGTTTTGTCTAGTCATGCATCACTGAATTCATTTTTTGTGTGTTTCTACTGAATAGACAGCCACGTTTTATGGAAAGCCCATTATATGCACAATACGCATAATTTCTGTTTGATATGGTCACAGATATTCGGTGTATAATACTAATCCTACTATTAGATTAGAATTACAATTATGGATTTTCTGTGGATTGGATTGGAATTATTATTATTGTTAATGATGATGATGATAAACAGTTCAGTTTAACAGATTTCATGTTTACAGCCACCAGGAGGGATTTTGCTGCTTTCAATTGGTTTTAAATTAGTTATTTATTCAAGTAATTTATGAATCATTATTTCGGCATGAAAGTTTAATTTCCTATTGCCACATATTTCCTATCACACTGTATAATGAACATTTTCTAATATTTACATGAAATGTCTGTCCTCACATGAGTGAGTGGATATGAAAAGATGCATGGGACAGAACACTCAATGAATAAAAGCGGCCTGGGCGCTTTCTTGAACTCATTTCGAGTTCACCCACGCAGAGCATCGCACACTGCAAATGAATCACATTTCACAAGCAAACTCGCATTTCTGCCTCTCTTTGAATCCTGCAGCCCAATGACACAACATCTCAAATGACCCATATCAGACGGTAAAAGCATAATCAAAACCTAGAGAGCAATTAAGGATATGCAGAAGGGTCAAAGTGATTTTCTGTGTATTGGGATTCATAATAATCAGAGCTTTGACCCGTTAAATCAGTGCCGTGATGAACTCCTGCGTGCTTTCACTGCTTGAGGGAGAAACTCCGCTCAGTCAAACTATATGGCAAGCAACTAGTCTATAACAGCAGGCATCCTTTAAGTGGAGCAGATTCAAGAGGTGTGGGAAATATATTTAAGAGCTCTCCATTTCAGAGCAACAGACTCAAATGAAATTTCTCCTTGCACATTAAAGGATGGGTGATTTGAGAGACGCAAAACGGCTTCTTTCCTTATTTTCTGGATTGAGTCATTTGAAAAGTTAAACATTTCTGCATCCTGTTTTGCTGTGACCTACCCTGTGTCCGAATATGCTTCCCTACATAGGTGAAAAACAGTATTTGAGCCAAGTAGTATGTCCAAATTCATATACAGTAGTATTTAGGAAACAGTAGGTGGAAAGTACCCGGATGACCTACTACTTACAGTAAAGCAACGCAACTGATGCAGTATGTCACATGACAGTGATGACATGGTGGATATAGAGCTGGTAAGTCCCGCCCCTTCCGCTAACCCCACTGGACCTCTAGGTTGAAAAATCGTCAATGCAAGTGAATGGGAGAAAATAATTATTTTCTGGTCCCGTTTGAATTTTGCCATGAATGTGAACATATGTTGTCTGTCTGTGAATTTTTTATATACTTTTTCGTGTAAAGAATGCTACAATTTAGCGGGTAGAAGTTTGATACGGTTAGACTTTGTGTGAGAGCACTTTGTGGACTACAACTCCTCGCTGCTTTCGACGCGTTTGAAACGTCACCACCACTCGCACACGGACACTAGCTCACGGATCCCGCTAAACATGGCTTGGGTGCACTTCACCTCCTTCTTTCAGGGAGAGAACAAAATCGTTGAGGTTGGTGAAAACCACGGGTAAGTCAACTTTATGGGGTGACGTCACATAGGCGACATGTAGTCTTTCTCGTTATGTCTTTTCCACAACTGCTAGCCGAAGAATCATACCATATACTGTCAAACTCGTAACATGAAAAATTCTATAAAAAATTCACAGACAACATATGTTCAATTCATGGCACAATTCAAACGGGACCAGAAAATAATTTTTTTCTCCCATTCACTTGCATTGACAATTTTTCAACCTAGAAGTCCACTTGGGGTTTTACGGATGGGTGGGACTTACCAGCTCTATACATCCGAATTTCATTCATCCTACGCATATTCATACTATTTAAAACATACTTAATTTAACGGTCGTAAAATAAATTTCAAACCAAATGTAGTACCTACTAGTCAGTATGCGATTGCGACATCACTAGAACTGTGATGACCGTCTCCCAGAACTGATTCTGCACTATACAGACACATACTTATATTCTTGACAAAACAAATAAACAAGACAGCCAGACTGTTTTGGCAAAACAGATTAACGCAGGTAATGGAGAGCAAGCACCATGTCATCAAGTCAATGTCTATTGCCATGGAAACAGTAATTGTCTGAGGTCCACCCAGTCTCTTTTTCTGCATCTTCAGATTATTTATTTTATAAATTTATTCTTTATTTTCTGCTGCTTTACATCTGTTGTGTGATACACAAACTGTGCTTTGATACTTAAATATACTATCATACTCTGAGAAACATTTTGCTGGTACTGCAGTCTGAAACATGTTAAAGCATTTTAGACCCGTGTATTGAACTATTTTCAGGCGAAGAATCCCTTGGTAGAGAGAGAGAGATGAGGCAGGGACCTCCTGTTACTTATTGTATAAAATTGAATGATGCATGTTAAGCCTGCCTTATAAACACATGGATATAGTAGCATATTAATGCATTTTCATATTTTGTCATGATGTTTACTGTACTCACTGATGCTCACTGTATAATATACATTATTGGTGCAGTCAAATGCTTTACATTTTAAATTTTACTTAAAAGATTTTGATGTATTTGATGTCACCAAGGCTGCATATATCTGATAAAACAAACAATGAAACCAATTATTTTTTTAAATATTATTACAGTTTTTTAAATAACCATTTTCTATTTTAATACATTTTAACTCACTCCTGTGATGGCAAAGCTGAATTTTGAGCATCATAACTCCAGGCTTCAGTGTCACATGATCATTCAGAAATCATTCTAATATGATGATTCTGTGCTTAAAGGTCCCGTATTATGCCCCTTTTCACAAGATGTAAAACAAGTCTCTGATGTCCCCAGAGTGTGTATGTGAAGTTTCAGCTCAAAATACCCAACAGATCATTTTTTACAGCATGTTTAAATTGTCATTTTTTGGGGCTCAGAAAAACGCGCTGTTTTACTGTGTGCCCTTTAAATGCGAATGAGGTGCTGCTGGACGACACAGGGGGCGGAGCTTCATGAGCTCGCGCTCAGTCTCTCAGGACAATTTCATCTCACGGAATGATGATAATATCAGAAACTCTCAGTAACGGTGTTCATTTCGAGTCGGACAATAATGCCTACAGAGTCAGAGTGCTGTATAGAGATGAAACAGGTATAGTTTAGTAGTTTAATTACGGTTATTATAACGTATTTGTCATCTGCTTGTATGTATCCATTATTTATTAATAGCCTACAAGTCTGCTGTCTGAATGATGATCAAACATATACTGATGAGTTTAATAAAGTTTATTGTACATCACACAAAAGATGAAGCGTCAGTTTTACTTAAGAAAATCACCGTAAGAGCTGAGTAAACACAGTAAGTTATTAACGCAAGTACATAAACGAATTTCGGTAGAGTTGAGGGAGCATTCCTGTGGGCGGAGGTTAGTCAAAAAACGGTTCTAGTGACGTCATTAAAGAAGGAAGTAGAGGGATGTAGTCCAAACGGGCCGTTCGATGTAGTCAACTTCTGTTAAATAAAATATCTCGCTTGCCATTGAACTTTGAGCTTTATAATTTTACAGATATTATTTATACTCTAACAACAACATTACACACTAACTAAAGTTTGAAACATGGGATCACGAAGAACGGGACCTTTAAGAAACATTTCTTGTCAATAGTTTTGTAAACTGTGTTTTTTTTTTTTTCAGGATTTTTTGAGGAATAGAAAAGTTAAAAAGAACATTTATTTGAAATAGAAATCTTTTATAACATAATGTCTACTGTCACTTCACTTTTGATCAAGTTAATGCATCCTTGCTGTATCTTGTGACAGTCCTGTGAAAAAGCTGTACCTGCTCTTGAGAGTCCTTCTCTCTCTCTCTCTCTCTCTCTCTCTCTCTCTCTCTCTCTCTCTGAAGAGAGCTTAATGGAGTGAGTGTCCTGATATTTTTCACTTGATTTCAAGAAACAGATCAAATGAGGAGTGATGGGCCATGGAGAGCTGGGCAGCTGCTCAATGGACTGATCATCAGTTGCATCACACAAACTATTGCCACTTCTGTCTCCACAGACACACATGAGATCAGCAGCTCGACGCTTGACAAGCATGGTTTTCTAAATGTAAATAAACGTGTAATTTAGGTAAAAAAAATAATGTAATCAATATAATGGCATGAAAATGACCTCAAATCTAGCAGACATGGACTAAAAGTCACAAAACTCATTTTGATTTGAGTTCTTAATCATTTTTATAATATTTCGTGCTAATGTACCCAATACACAAATATGGTAGATTATTATACTGTTCAAATGTTTGGGGTCAGAACAAATTGTTTTTTAAAGAAATTAATACTTTTATTCAGCAAGGACACATTAAATTGATCAAAAGTGACAGTAAAGACATTTATAAAGTTAGGTTTCTATTTCAAATGAATGTTGTTCTTTTGAACTTTCAATTAATCGAAGAATTCTGGGAAATGTATCATGGTTTCCACAAAAATATTAAGTAGCACAACTGTTTTCAACATTGATGATAAGAAATCAGCATATCAGAAAGACTTCTGAAGAATCATGTGACATTGCAGACTGGAATATTGGCTTTGCCATCACAGAAATAAATTTAATTTTAAACAGAAAACCCAGATATGTCTATATTTGTCTATAAACAAACATATCTGTTTTTGATTGCAGACTTTGTAATATTGGCAAATCTGAGACACACTGTTGCAATCTCATCTGAAACTCTAAGGAAACATGCAAGATTATGGGGCCTTTTCTTAGGAGAAACATCTGGAAACCTAAAGACACGGATGGTCATTTATAAATTTCCTTTCCTACAAGTGAATCTCCGGTCATTCTTGCAAAGCTGCTGCTCTGATATCTACTCATACTGGCGATGAAATGGTGTTAAACAGTAAGATGGATTCATTGTCAGTGTTTTTCGGTCACTTTAAGCAGTGAGGTAGTTTGGGAGACGCACCGCCTGACAAGCCGGAATGTGGTAAATAATGCAAGAGGTGGCAGTCAGGTCTCTCACAGCACGCAATGTTAAATATTCATCCAAGGTGGGCAACCCACGCCGGGCCTTGCTCGTAGTTGTGACATTAGAAGGATCGCTCCCTTGTCACCAGCTCTCAGCCAAACAAAACAAAGCATTATAATGCAAACATGCACCTAGAGAGCATCTAAAAGCACCCACACTACAAGATAATTGGGCCGATTTTGGACCCAGCTCTCCCCTTCCGACATTCCTAGATAAAGTCCCGATTATCTTAATGGTTCTACAGATCATCTTATCAGATTTCCCTGTGGTGTGAGCTGTGTTAAGAGTGAATGAATCTACTCGGAGGAACGTGTCCCGACCAGCGCCGCCGCTCCCACCACGCGCATCACGGGCTGTGCGTAGGGCACCAAGTGCTGAGGGGGCACCAAAAATAGCCTAATTAAAAAAAAATTATAATGCCGATATTATTTCATTAGCCTATAGAAATATTATTAGGCACATTTTAGCCATGTATATGTAACAAAAAAGGGGGAACAAGATAATTTAATTGCTCTAGTCTAGAAAGTACCGCCCCCCGCTTTGGATGGTCCGTGCCGGTTGTTCGCGCTGGCGCCTTTGCGAAGGACGCGTTCGCGCGGACGAAGTTTGACAGACAGACAGTAGGCAACTTTTTTGGAAATGGCCACTAAAAGACAGCGAGTTAGAATCTGAGAAAAGAAAGAAGAAACTGCGAGATGATGCCCATGCATCACTTGCAGGTAAGTCCATGTTTAATCATTCTTAAAGGCACAATATGTATTTTTTTTGCTTTAAAAATATAAAAAATCACTATATCTATGTTATATATTTTTTAGAGTTGTGTATTTAAATTATCCCGACAGTTCCAATTAACTTATAAATCCAGAGAAATTAATATTTTAATTCGAAGACACGGACCGTGTCTTTATTTCCGTTATGTCGCAGTCAATGGCGTCATATCCGCGTTGTCCCTGGTTTCCGCCTATGGTTTCCGCTCGTACTGCCATGGTAACCAGAGCTATGAGCAGAGCCCTCTGATTAACCAAAGCGACAGACGCAGACAACTGTGGAGTTCGCAATGTCTATCTGCACGCTGTTGCTGTTTCGTTCAAACATTATGGACCATGGCAAGCAGACTTTGAGAGCTCCCATAGACAGTATATAAACGAGAGCTCCACGTCCGAGACTTCGACCGCTCCTACATGTACTTAATTAAACAGGTGAGCACATTTACATAAAACTAATCAATTTTACATAGTTCAACAATGATAAAATGTTAGAATCTGATCTGTATGTTATTCTAATGTTGATCTAGTTTACTGCTAGTCTCAAACAGACAAACTAACACATAAATTTCAACACATTGAAATGCAGTTTAGTGTGCTAGTGTAATGTTAGACCAAGTGAAACAGCGCTGTGTTACCTCACAAGTTTAATTTGTCTAATAAACTGACCTGTGAGTAGTAATTCTGCACTTGCGTGTAGTTCGGTAGAATGAAATGTCCATATTCCTTTTATATCCGCGGGAGCTCGCGTCGCGTGTGGAGCCGATTGCTGTCTCTTAGCAATCCTGAACTGCTTCATATCACAGTCATGATAAAAACATCGATGTATTCAGTCATCCATAATCATTATTAGATCGGTCGGCTTGACGTTGACGACAACATCCATAATTCTTAGCAAATGTTGCGTCATCAAACTACGCCTTTGTTATTGTAAAGAGGTTAGCGACCCCTAGTGGAGAAAAATTCTATACTGTGGCTTTAAATAAGGGAAATGTGCTGCTGCTAACGCGCCTCGAACTTGCTGACGTTAATGTTAGCAAACTATGTTATTATAATAACTTATAACTTGGGTGCAAGCTAAATTGAGATTTTACTGTTAAACACTACCTTTTTTACAAATAACTGACACCAGCTAGCTGTTACTTTCTTTAGGCTACTATCTTTCTTTAGATATTGAGCAGTAGTTTATGGTTTATTTTGACGTGACGGTGGTTAATACTTTCTCAGTAACAGTTAACGTTAGCAGTCAGTGCAGTGCACATGGTAGGCTAACAATTCCTGTTAAATATATAAAAAATATAAAATGTCATTATGAATGATATAAAGCAAACAGTACTGTTTAATTGTGTGCATTATTGCACCTCATTCTATTATGCTTTTTTATTAGATTAGATTAGATTTATCAAATAGTTGATGAATAAGTAATAAAGGGGGAGAACTCTTTGGCTGCCATGCTTTCAGTTTTAAATGTTTATAATTTTTTCCCGTATGAGATTCTTTGTTTGAATATTTTGTCTAATAAATGTAATTTATTCAAAGTGACATTGAATTTGGGAAAAACATGTCTGGATTATTTTGATAGTTTTTATTTTATTTTGCTATTCTGTTTACTGAAGAAAAGTTTGCAAATGTGTAGTGTGTGTTGGCTATTCTACATATGTTTACAAAGTCAGCAAAGCTGTGAAGATTTTACTTTCTCTTTTTAGTGTTCTTAAGTTGATACCAGGGCTGCGTTCAGCCCCGACAAGACGTTGCACAACGTTTTTTAAACAGAAACAGTGATGCGTTGAACACACTGTTCTGATGACGCAAGAGTTGCAACTATGGCAGCTGAGAAGGCCATTCTTTGTGTTCTTTGTGAAGAATTTTCGCAGTCTGATGAAGTCGGTATAAATATGTGTTTAATACTACAAAATATGCCCGATGTTACGATTACTGCACTTGCCACCCAGAACAAAAGAGAACATCCCAATCGAGTGAAGGGATTGCTGAAACTGAAATGGAAGCACACATCTTACCTAATTCAGACTAAAACATCTATTTAGCCTCACATACTGACTTTATTTGTGGTTCATACTGTTTTAATACCCTGTATTTTCTTTCTCATTTTTAGGAAAAGCACTTAATTACCATTGTTTATTTCTATAGCCTACCAAATGTCGTACACTTGCAGTGAAGCTAAAAATATAAACAACTACATCATTATGTTGATATCCTATATGTTTACAATAAAACTTACGATAAACATGTCTTCTAATATCCTCAGTTGTTGCGTATACCGAGCTGCATCGAACACATTTGTAAATGACTTTCCTTGAACCCATTGTGCGAGATCACTTTAATACCGCGTGCTTTATATACATGTTGCTGCTGATTGGACTGCAGTTCTGACACACCCACCAAACAAGAGAAAACGTATCTCAAACCCCGTTGCACACCGGTGCACGCCGTTTCCAGGAAACATGATGTTCAACCCGGAAACCGTAGTAAAACGTTGCGCGCCGTTTTGAACTTGAACGTGCCTCTGGGTTCTCAAGTTTTATCAAAAGCTTGGAGTGAGATCACATGCGGTTAACGGAGCCCCGCCCCCACCTGTCCCCACCCCCCCAATTTTACCCATTGTTCATAATTAACCAGAACAAATTGAAATTAAAACAATTGGTAAATCTGATAAATGACAGAGCAATTCATCACATCAGATATACTATTTAATGTTATATTTCAAAATGACAAATATACAAAAATATAACAAATTGCTCCAAACAGTTTGGAAAAACAAATCTTTTTGCATTTTGAATGTGTCTAGTCGAAATGGTATAATGATTTATTGTGTGGTGGGACATTGTGATAAATTACATATTAGAGTATTAAGGTGTGTGTTTGTGTGTGTACACAAGAGCAGGGCTGGACTGGGACAAAAAATCGGCCCGGGCATTTTGGCCCAGACTGGCCCACTATATGATCATAAACACCACCCATCTTTGCACGCCCTTAAATATATGCATACTCCTATTCCTTAAAACCACTAATGCCATGTAATGAGTGAGTATAGGAACAAGTGAGAGTTAACAGATGAAATAAGTAAAAATTTGACATTTATTAATACAGTTGAACTATACTCCACAGTGATGAATCCAAAAAACAAGCTATAAGCTGCATTGGCATACCGCAGGCTCTACACTTTCTCATCTCTCTCCTGGTCCTCCTCACTATCATCATCTGCAACAGGAGCTGATGAAGGTCAGAAAACATACTGTATATTTTGACACATTTTACAGTGTCTGCTTTAAGGGCCTGTTTCTATTGTTTCACGCTATTTCTCTGCACATTCCTTGCGTTTCTTCTCCATCTCGCTGACTATTTTGACAGATACACACTGACACTGCTGCACGCTCGCTCACTCGTTTAAAGTTGTGATTGAGCCAGCCCGGCGTCAATCAAGAAAAGAACCAATGGGCCGCTGATCTACGTGTTTCATGGGCTGGTCTGTCAGAAAAAGAAAAAAACTAACACTGACTTTTTTTTTTTGACCAATGCATTACACCGGGTGTTCGCGCGATGTTGTTGGTTACCTAGTAAAGAACGTACAGTGGCCGAGAATGTTCCATCAACTTCCGTGTGTTCGCGCATCTATGTTGCCTAGTTACGAATGCAATCTGGCCGTGAGATACGTGCTGGCGGCAGGAAACTTTGTGTGCCTGCGCCTCGCACACAACGTTATAAACCTTGCAGGACAATTTGGTTGGCATTGCTTTTTCAGCGTGAGAAATACACGGTGTGGTGTGTGAGCGTGTGAACTGGTTGAATTGCGTGTGTCTCACGGCCAATGCGTGAGACTTGAGAACCCTGTATTTATACTGTGATACTGCTATTGTGTTATTGGTATTGGGTCATATGTTTGGTAATAAAAAGTTAAACTGGCAAAAACAAACGTTTTTTTTCTCGGGGTCGGGGTGGGGGGCATCATAAAGGAATTATGCTTAGGGCACCAAAATGGCTAGAAGCGGCACTGGTCCCGACACACCGATCTTTAATCGTAAATGTCCAACATGTTGAATATATTTACTGAAGGGAGCGGATTGGAATCCACTGCTGCTTCAATGTATATGTAATGAGTGATTATAATCAAGGTATTAATCAATATTTTTGCTTCTAAATATCAAATGAGTTGAATGACTTCTCTGGAGATTTTACTTTGTTATAGAAGTTACTGAATTACTGAAATGTTCTTTTCATGTATTCTTTAATGTCTGTATTTGATATCTGAATGCAGTAACAGTGCTTGCCTAATTATCCCGGCTTCCAGAAATGAAATAGGGACTGGTTTTGTGTTTGAGAAAGGTCTTCAACATGTTAAAACACATAGGGGTCATTGAAGCCAATAGTTTAAGGGACCATTTCTTTGTTAAAGCCTATATTTTCCATTTAGACTAAAGTGTCCTATCCTGAGAGAAAGAACTTGTTATCTTGATGTTTTGAGATGAGACTCCTGTTTATAGTTAGAGCCTGGCCAAATCCAACCTTGGAAAAGATGTGTGTCGGTGTGTTTGTTAGTCTTCTTGGTTACAGGTTAAGGAACCACTGGCATTGTTGGAGATTGACTGAGTTGTTGTTCGGGACATGCTGGCACCCAGCAACCCAAATCCCCGACCTGGAAGGTCACGACGTGCCTAACTTCAGAGTCCGAATGTCAGCGGCATAATCTATGGAGATATGCTTCTGTCTATCTGTATATGTGTGGAACATTACTATGTTTATCAATTTCTTAGCCAATCAGAATCATTCAACCTGTAAGCAATGACGTAGCTTAGACTGTCACTCTGTAGATTGTCACATGGAATGAAAGAACACCCAATCAGAAAGCGAGCTGATGGAAGACGGAAGCATAACAAGACTTCATCCAAACCATTTTCTTTTTTCCCTGCAAATTTTCTGTAAAGCAGTCCAAACACTATTATTATCGTAATTAAACATTTGTTTACTCTAAAGTCACGCTTGACCATGAGAGATTTTGCCATTTCACATGTTCACAGTCAGGACTCTGGTTGTTTGTGAATGGAATCTGTTAGGCTGCGTTTACACCGGCACAAAACATTTTGTACTCACAGATTGGAGTCAGATGAGACAGATTGGAATTTGTTGCACGTGTGAGCAAAAACATCCGCACAAGATCCGATTTTTCCGATCTGAGCCAGATACATATCCGATATTTTAACATCCGACATACGTCTAAATACGTAGGCTATACGATTCCCCCTTGAATTTCAAGCCACCACAAGGTGAGGGCGACACGTTTGTTTTTTATAGCCGTATTATGAATCAGATGTGCCTGTATGCGCTTGCAGCTTTTTTATTGAGGTGGGAACTTTATACACACAGAAACATTCAGGAGCTGTTTTTTAATCTATAACCCATGAGTTTTATAAATAAAACAGCGTCACTACTTAAAGCTACATTATATTTCTCAAAATGAGGTGATAACTTTGCTGCAAATTAAACCAACAAGCTTCACTATTAGGCCTCTATCTTTCTGTCTCTCTCTCCCTATCTCTATTCATTCAAAATGTAATCTTACAGCGCTACTTTATTTCACTTCAGAATTCTAGATCTAACTAGCTGTCGATAAAGAAATTTGCGTTATTTTCCTGTATATTTCCGTTCGGTCAGAGTAAAGCATGCTAAGTAAAGCGATCACTGACAATGATTTAGGGCGGGAATTAACGTAGGCTTAACAGATATCGGATGCCTGTCTAAAGTGAATGTAAACAGGCGGGCCAAAAAAATCTGATATGGTCAAAAGATCGGATCTGTACATTAAGACTTGCAGTGTAAATGCAACCTTAGTGTGTGGTGTGCTGTCTTGGTCACAACACGGTGACGGCACCCCACACATTGTTTACTGTTCCTTTTTGCTGAGTCAACAGGTAACCTGACAAAAATGAGGCGATGAGAAGCAAATTGGTTAACTGAGTAATATTTAACTTTCTATCAGCATCTTAATCTTCATCTGATCACCGTCCACAAGCTAATTTTTCAGAGAAACCCATCCTGAAGTCGAATCCCAAAGGATCTGGATATGATAGGGCACAGAGCTGTTCTTTATTGACTTTGGCTGCTGAAGGGGGCTCCATTTCCACCTTCTCACTTATTTTCAGCTTCGAGTGAAGCAAAGGCTGTTAACATCCTGGTGTTGAGCCCCAAACAGCTTTTTTCATTATTATAGGGTTCAACAGAGGTCATCTACTGTACATCCTTCATAAAAGTACAGTTCAAGAGTGCCATTCTCTGCCATTTCTGTCTGAATGTGTAGCAATTTCACAGCTTATAAAAAAATTCTAGCAATCAGCAATAATTCTTTACCACCCACATAAATAATCAGGGACGAACAGTGTATTCAATACAAAATTAAACAAGTCAATAAGCATTAAAACACAACGGAGGGCATAAAAGCCTAAGCATGTAGAGGTGGTTTAAATTGCAGGCACATGATGAGGACCAATTATCATCTAATCTGGATCATACAGCATACCTAGAGGAATCAAAAGGGGGATATATATATATGCAATATCAGACTTCATATCCAAATGACTCAACCTTACCACAATACAAATGGCAATTCCTGATGAAAAAACGATTAAGTCTGAGCTTTTTTTCATAGAGTTGGATGACATGTATAAAAATAAATACAAATCATTAACATAGTCTAACACCCTCAGCCACCAGTCACCATTTCTCAGATAAGAGAAAGGTGAGGAAAGCTAGAAAATCAGTCCACAAACGCTTCAACTCAGGTCCTGCAAATATACATTACAGATGGAATCATTTTGAACTTGTTTGTTAGTTAAATTAACCATGCTCACAATTATAATTGTATTTTTCAACATTAATTATAAATGTGCGGTTGGGGTGTGGGTGTGAGAGAGGACATGCCAGGCGAGGTTGGACTGCAGGGCTGCATCTGGTGAGATGCCTCCTGATGTCTCCACCTCTAAACACCCAGCTCAGAGAAAACAGGTCATCAGCACCAGCACACTCAAACAATGGCTGCCGGGGGGGACTTGTCATGCCCAGCGCTCCGAGCAGATGCATTTGGACGATTTACTATCTAAAAATTAGAAACCAGTTATTTTATTCTACCCTGAGATATGCTGTCCTCTACTTGCATCAGCCTGAGCATTTGGGCCCTCCAATGTTCATCACTTCTCAGATTATTAAAAGCAAGAATGTATCTTGAGAGATGACACAGATTCTCTCTTTACAGCTCTACAAAGGCGAAAAAAAAATATCAAAACGAGCCTACAAAGTACTTTAAAATGTCTCAACCAACAACTGTAGCATTTCATCAATGTTTATCAATAGTGACAGGGGGAGACATAATAGCCAACAGGCTTGCACAGAAGCATCAAGCCAATTCAAACTAGGGATTTTTTTTTTACAAAGATATACTCTTAAATTTGAAATAAATGCTGTTCTTTTAAACTTTCTATTCAACAAAAAATTCTATAAAAAAAAGCAAGGTTTTAGTATTTGGGCAGCACAGCTGTTTTAAATTTTGATTCTTGACCACCAAATCAGCATTTAAGAAGAATCATGTGACACTGTATGCAATGGCAGTAATAGCATAACAGCAATAAAATACATTTTAAAAAATAGAAAACCGTTATTTTAATTGTAATAATTCCCAATTTTACTGTAGTTTTGATCAAATAAATGCAGCCTTACAGAGGGTAAGAGACTTTAACCGACCCCAAACTAGTGTGTGTATCGTACTTATATGTATATTTTTTTTTACGTTTTTTTTTAATAGTAAACATTATTCTCCCGGGTCTTAATTTAGTCAATCAAGCATCTTGGTGATGTTCCTGTAATTCTTCTGGATTTAGTCTGTCTCAGTTTTTTCTGTTTCTTCATGTAATCACAGACAGACTCGATGATGGGGAGATCAGATCTCTGTGTGGATCATACTGTTGTCAGACTTCTAGTGCATGCAAAAATATCACCGTATTATTACAATTAATGGAAAAAGGAATGTTTGAGAATGTAAACTATTTCCTACTGACACACTACAGCTAATGATATTAATAACTGGCTTAAAAAAAATTGGGGGGTGAAAATACTAATGTGCTTAAACTAATGTGCTTTATTTATCCACGTTTGGTTTTGTTAAATCTTGTCCCACAACAAAAAGCCTATCTGCTGGATAATGTCTCAACATACTCCTCTAAAACCTTAAAATATGACCACCAACTGCTAAGCTGTTTGGTGTCTCTGATGCTGATGGAATGAAATGACCCCCTCACATTCTCTATTATCCCGTTTCTCAGTGGAATTCCTGTTACTGGCATAAAATTGAGCTTTGTTAAAATGTTTGTATTGTTAGATGTGTTTTACAGTTCAATGAAAATTAGATTCTCACAAGAAGTTCATAGCCCAGCTGTAAGCAGCTATACACAGATCTGATCTCACTTACCTCTAATGTGAGAGCTGCTTCAAGACAGCCTGGAGTAATCTTTGTTCTTAAAGAGGCTTTAACTTTTATACTGCAAGTTTCTTTTTATTTTGTGATACTAAAAGTGATAATAAGCTTTTATCTCCTCAAGCTTGGTTCGATCAATAAAGATAAGTATATGTTTGCCTTGTAGGTTCCTACTACTACAAACTAGACTGTTTTTTGTGCTTTTTATGTTTGCTTTAGTTCGTCGTATTTTGTTTTGAGTGTTTGAGTTTGACATGAGTGCTATTATATCCCCTCCATTTTGATTTACTGTTTCTTTAAGTGTAATTCATGACAAGTGCAATGTGATTAAAAACATCTGATTATTAAAGGGATAGTTCACTTTGAAAATAAATTTTGGTATGTTTTAGCTTACCTCAAGGGCATCCAAGATGTAGGTGTCTTTTTTTCCGCAGTAGTTTCAATTTGGATATTTTTAGGTCAAACCGTTCTTGTCTGTCAGTCATATAATGCAGGTCGATGGTCACTGTATCAAAACACAAGCACAGAGTCCAAATTAAAACAATTCCCCATCGTCCAAATTAAACAATTCCCCATCGCAAGTACACATTGACGGCCTAAGACACGAAACGAGCGGTTTGTGTGAGAAAACGAACAGTATTTATATCGTTTTTACCTCTTGTAACACAGCACACGTCCAAATGATCTGACGGCGCGGGCGGGTATAGTGTATACATAGATGTCGCCTTGGCTACGGTTTCGTTCCAATGAACTGTAGTAGCAAAGGCGACATCTAGTGTATACATCTATACCCGCTCGCGGGCGGGTATAGATATATACACTAGATGTCGCTTGGCTACGGTTTCGTTCCAATGAACTGCGTAGCCAAGGCGACATCTATGTATATACATCTATACCGCCCGCGCCGTCAGATCATTTAGACGTGTGCTGTTTTCAAGAGATAACAACGATATAAATACTGTTCGTTTTCTCACACAAACCGCTCGTTTCGTGTCTTAGGCCGTCAATGTGTACTTGCGATGGGGAATTGTTTAATTTGGACGATGGGGAATTGTTTTAATTTGGACTCTGTGCTTGTGTTTTGATACAGTGACCATCGACCTGCATTATATGACTGACAGACAAGAACGGTTTGACCTAAAAATATCAAAATTGAAACTACTGCGGAAACAAAGACACCTACATCTTGGATGCCCTTGAGGTAAGCTAAAACATATCAAAAATTAATTTCAAAGTGAACTATCCCTTTAATACTCGCCTAACTGGTGTGTTGACATCTCTCAGAGAACACACTTCACAGAGGATCTCGGCTTAAAATAAGACCAGATTTAAATGAGAACTTATGAAATTAGGCACAGTGTTCTGCATGCTTAAGCGTAATGGCTCATTAATTCGACCCTTAAGTGTAAATTCTGGACTGGTCTAATGCATGTTCCTCCGTGCCAATACCTGCCACCTTGCTTCTAAATTATAGGCTACATGTTGCCTGTACTCTCTCTCTCAGTGAGATGTGGCAGACAGTGTGGGTGGGAGGATGGGTGACATAGAACTAAATAGCAATGGCCTGGTTCAGCTGTGCCATTTGTTTGCATTGCTATACATAAAATCACACTCATTGGCATAAATCTCCATGTTTAACTTAATTATGGTAATTTAGGCTTTTACCATACCTAATATGGTAAAATTAGGCTTCACTGGAGAACTGATGCTTCGAAAGGAGCCTCTTTACAGTTGATATAAGGACCCCATTTTACACCTTGGCTTCATAACACAAGCAGTTACCCAGATAACTAAAGCCCCTTTCACACAGCGCAATGATCCCGGCAAATTGCGGGGAAATTGCCAGAATGCCTTCTGTGTGAACGCAAAGACGAACCGGGATTGATGCCGGGTTGGGTACCTAGTAACATTGCGGTGTTCAGTCCCGGAACGCGCGCTGTGTGAACAAAAGCCATAATAATGCCGTGTCGTAGTGATGACGCTGAAGCCGGGATCGTTCGCCAGCTGTGAAATGGTACGTAATGCGCAAGTTTATGATCGAATCAGAGAAAAAAAAATGTACAAGCGTGGTTTCTCTCAAGAGAAATCGCAGCTCATAAGCAAAGACGCTAATGAGACATTAAGTCACATCAATGTCACGTGTCTTTACGGGATTTTTACGGTTTGTGTGTGAACGCACTCTCTGATTCCGGAAAATCACTGGCAGTGTGAATGAACCAAAATCAAACGAACCCGGGTCAAATCGCGGGTCACTTTATCCGTGTATTTTCCGGAATCTCTGTGTGAAAGGGGCTTAAGAATGTTTTGCTAATGTTCCCATTATGTTATGAACACATTATTTCTGAAATGTTCTCTAAACGTTTAAAATGCCCAGTTTTTAAAATGCTTTAAAGTGTTTTATTTCTTGGTTATGAGAACATTAAGGAAACATTGATTCCGTTTTATCATTCTCCAAACATTATAGGAATGTTACTTCTGAATGCTTTCTGAAACAAGTAGTAACATTTAAAAAAAAAAAAAAAATGTTAGATGAACGTCTAGCTAAAACATTTCAGAAAAAAACACACTCCATAAATACTGTTTTGAGAACATTATTGTTCTCGTCCAGGCCCTGGTCATATCTAGGCTTGATTACTGCAATGTTATTCTGGCTGGACTTTTATCATGTGCAACTAAACCTCTGCAAATGTTCCAGAACGCCGCAGCTTGTCTTGTCTTCAACGAGCCAAAAAGGGCCCACGTCACTCCTCTGTTCATCTCTCTGCACTGGCTACCACTCGCTGCTCGCGTCAAGATCAAGGCATTGACGCTTGCTTACAGATCTATCACAGGGTCAGCTCCCTTCTACTTTCACTCGCTCCTACGAGTCTACATCCCTACCAGAAGCCTACGATTGATCAATGAGCGACGGCTCATGGTTCCACCACGGAGAGCCACAAAATCACTTTCCAGAACATTCTCATTCACGGTTCCATGCTGGTGGAATGCTCTCCCAACCCTCATCCGGAATGCAGAATCCCCGGCAACATTCAAAAGACAACTGAAAACTCATCTCTTCCGTGAGCACTTAACCTCATAAAAAAAATAGAGTCCTTTAATTCTCCCTTGTCGGGCTTATGCTACTGTGAACAATGCCTGAACTTTGTATTTTGAGCACTTCTTGCGTTGTTTTTACCTTTTCACGATGACTCGCTTAACTTAGCCCTAAATTGTAAGTGGCTTTGGACAAAAGCGTCTGCTAAATGACTAAATGTAAAATGTAAATGTAAAACATTATTAAAGACCAGAAAACTTTGAACAAATGTTCTATTAATGTTACTGGAAGAATGTTTGTTCACAACTTTAGGAAACCCTTGCCAGAATGTTAGCTGAGCATGTTCCCTGTTAGCTGGGTATTATCCATCTTTGGTTACTTTCTGTATTACATCAATACTACCATCAATAAAATATTAGCTGAGCGACTGCAATGAAGTGCAGTGTCTATGTGACCTGCACCCATGTTCTTTACCAGACGAGTATATGGTCATCATGGAGGGGAAAAGCATGGGACGTTAATAACCCCAGTGCCAAGTAGACTCCTACTGTGTGACCATAAATGCTTCATACTTTATTCAGACCCATATACATGCATATACACAGCATGTAGTCAATAACAAATGGCAAGCACACAGTGGTTTGGTGCATGCTGCTCATTTGCAGTGCAATTATGTAGACCACAATCAGCAAGACTTCACATGCAGAAACACATAAACAGAATGGCTTTCAAAATGATAAGGGGCTTAATTAATTACCTGCAATTAAAAATAATTAACTTGTAAGACATTTGAAAGGAATAAGACAGTGGTTTATGTGTGGATATGAATTTCATAAATATGCAGTGGTCTTAAGATGGAATTCATATCTCCTGACTTTAGTTTGTCTACTAAAGGCCAATTCACACAGCTGGTCGGCATCTGTCGGCCTTCAGCACTCTTCAGAGCATTTAAAAGTACATTCGCAGCAGATAGACACAAGTGCAGTTATACTGAAGCTTTGGAAACAAAACCAATGATTCAAAAACAAAAATATAAAAGGGAGGTGAGCAACGCTACGCATTTTTCTGCCTTCTCCTGCGCTGTCGTTACCAAGCAACGGGGTAAATAGCTGCTGCTTTAATGATGCAAACACACCGCGGTTTGGACCCAAATAATATAATACGAGTTAACACAGTCCAGCGGGGGCAGGGGGAGGGGGGAGCAATTGAACTCGGGTTCGGAGCAGGTAATCAAACCAAGTATGAAAGCACCCTAAGGGTTAGTTCACCCAAAAATTGAAATGTTACCATCATTTACTCAACCTCATGTCATTCCAAACTCATAAGACTTTTGTTAATCTTCAAAACACAAATTAAGATATCTTTAATGAAACCGGAGAGGTTTCTGTCCCTCCATTGAAAGTTCAGGTAGGCTAACAAAAACGTAAAAGATCAAAAAAATTATAAAAGGTGACAAAACAAATCCATATTAAGCATATTAGGGCTGTCACAATTTCTTGATTATATTCGAGTGCTGGATTTTAAAAAATCCTGGATTTCAATTTACCCGTGCCGATACCGGTGTTGTGCCGAATTTCGATTCCCTGCCAAATTATTACCCCCCTCGTTGAATCAGTACCTGATTGCCTAACCCTAACCCCTTCCCCACAACTAATCCTAAACCTACCAATACTAGGGAGGTAATAATTTGGCAGGTGTCAGAATTCGGCACAACACTGGCAAAATACCCGAAGTGGTGCATTCCATGGATAAGAATTCGAGCAGTTTAATCCAGACTTGGTGTGAACGCTGCCATCTGAACCCTGGTGTGCACCAAGTGGGGCGAGAGCCCTGAAAAGGTGGGTCTCGGTCTGCTTCCAAACAAACTCTAGAGCGAAGAGTGAAATATGAACGCAATACGGACCAAAGACATCTTACGAAACAAAAACAGGATGTGATGTCACAAGATATGACTCTAAAAAGGACAGAATGCTAAAAGCATACCAGTTTTTTCTCGTCATAGGACATACGTTGCCCATCACAGTTCGGTACAGATCTTCGTTTGTGTGTGTAACAGAGGAATTCCTGGTGCTGCTTTGACTTCTTCACACATTTCAAGCTCTTCACGAGTTCTGAAGTGATAAAAATACCATCATATGTACGCACATACAACAAGCGCATTTAGCCCAGCACACAGAATTGTTTCTGATGCTTGTTTATATATGAATAAAAGCCTAAATTAAATCTGTTCATCATATTAAGCATCATATCTCTTCACAAGACTAAGAATTTATTCCGCTTGATTCATATGGTTTAATTTTACGGCACCTTTATAACCTTTTTGGATCTTTTAAGTTTTGGTTCCCTGGATTTTTAATGGAGAGACAGAAGCCGTTTTAGGGTTACGTATATAACCCTATAAAGAGTTACTGTGCCAGGTTGCCATGCTTCAGAAATGCCTAAGCATCTTCCTTCAGATAATTTTAGTCTTTACTTAAGTGCTGTATGTAAGACAAGGATTCAAGACATGATTTTAGTCCATGGAAAAACAAGTCTAGCAGCTTAACAAGAAATTCTAGAGTCTAGAATGTATGAGAAAAAAAAATGCAAATTACAAAATTAAAGTCTCAAAACAATAAAAATTAAAAATATTTTCAAAGCAAAGTGCATTAACCACACAGAGTCTTTAATACTGGCCAAGTAACAGAATAGCTAACTTCTGTTCAAAAATGAAAATATTTCACTTGTTGAGTATTTTAATTGACATTAAATCTATTGTTAATAAAAACTTTTTTACGTAAGTTTTGTACTTTTAAGCATTAAAAAAAAAAAACCTATAAATTTATGCATAATAAATAGTCCGACTTTGTATAAAAGTGCTTTTCCACCATGGGTGCCGAATGATTTTGAGCTCAGAGAGAAAAACGTGAATCGGTAGAGATTTCTCAGCACGGTCAGATAACCATGCTTTAGTGATGTGGAGACTCAAAAATGCATGTTCACAATACATTCAAATGTTAATTTCGCAGCACCACAATGAAAAAAACCTGTGTCAAACAGCTCAGATATACAGGATGGCATGATTCAGCAACAATGGTTGAAAAATCTATCATGTCAACCTAAAATCTCTTTATGCATGTGTATTCCTTTGAATTAAAGGTCATATGTAAGTGCTTGTAAAAAAATACTTTTATGCAATACAACAGTTAGAGGTTTAGAGGTTTCTCAATCCTACAGGGTTTTTCCTGCACACTACTATGGGAATACATAATTATATATTATATAGGCTACATCAATATGTGACAACTAAATGTAGCCTAGACCTTCACCTTGCACAATCAATCTCCAATTCTATCACTTAGCCTGACACATTTCCTTTGTTGATTATCAAGAACTTTATTAGTGAAGCGAGCTTTTTTTAAATTGCTTTTCTTTGTGAGATGTCCCCAGACTGGTGAACCTTTGCACAGTGCCACGTGCAGCGCATGTCTCAACAATCCTCCCCCTCTGAGAGAAGCCTAAACAATGTGACACCAACAGGATGACACAAAAAAAGAAAAAGAAAAATAACCCGCCAAGGTTTTTTTCATTCCATTCAGCTTTCCCACTACTAGCTTTTAATTAATTAGCAAATAGCGACTCCCGCCGAACAACATTCTTTAAACTCAGAGCTGACTGGACACAAATATGGGAGCCCAAACCAAACCAGCTGTAAGACAGCAGATTGCATCCATTCTACTCTGAAAATACCTCATCTGTAAGTAATGACAGCGGCGTGTGATTTCATAATGGTGTCTTTAAGGCTGATCACAACGTACCTCATCTTTGCAATCACTATTATAAATTAGACAATAGCTTTGATGGCCTCATTCCAATTTAGCAATTCCACATCCTTTGCTGTTTGGACAGCATCCACATACAACCCTCAGGGTCAAAGACTTGAGTACATGGAATATCACTCTATTGAACATGCTGATCAGAACTCATTCAGCCTTCGAAGACCCTGATGGGCTGACGCTGTGAAACTGAATAGGTTTCTGTGATCCCGTTCATTAGCTCTGTCACTGATGTAAGCATTGAGTACAACTATGGGCAAATGAATGTATTGACCTGCAAAGAGAATGCAACTTCATGGGTGAGCCAATAACCTCATGCACCGTAAGATGCCACCAGGGAAATATTTGCAACTACTTTTCATACAAGGCAATCAATAACCCACTAATAGCATTTAGTTCTCCATGAGGTTTATTCTCAATTACATTAATAATGGATTTGAAAGGAATGAGTCAATGAACGTCTACACTATTCTCATGAACTCTTCAGCCATTCGAGCTCGTTTCAATCCAGAAATCTTTTTTCATTGTGTAAGTCAGGTCACCTAAAAATAAAACACTACAAGTGCTTACTTTCCTTGCTCTGTTGCAAGATAGATGCCAAGCATTTTATGATCCACCATGAATATGAGCATGAGTTTTACAGTGAAAACAGGATGATAAATTAGCTCTCCAGCCTACACAATGTGTGTGTGTGTGTGTGTAGGCCTTAACGTGTCAACCAGTCCAAACTCAAGAACATGCTTGGAGTGTGTCATTCAACCACGCTGCTCTAAACAAAATACGTGATGCATTTTTAAGAGGAAAGCAATAAAAACGCGACCTCAGCTCTTCAAATCACAAGTGCCACTGAAAATAATAGCTTACCTCCAGATTTGTCCGAGCTGTAAGATGTGAATGACGGACTGCAACAGCCAGATACAGAGGGAACAGGATGCTGTGCGTGTCTTACTATTCCGGGCTGCAGTAGCACTGTTGCTGCTGTTGCTTGTGGTGTTGCTCTTGCTCGCCGTGGACGCCTGTCTTTGAGGCGTAGACGGGTGGGCTCCAACGTCTCCGTGCGAAGCGGAGCAGCTGAGCAGCTTCCCATCCATGTGAGAGCAGCTCGCCGCGCCGCCGCCGGAGCTCTCCTCGGTGCTAAAATCATGCACGAACCATCGGAAACTGAAGACCTGCACTGAGAACGAGCCGAGCACCACAAAAAACAGCGTAAGCCCGAACCACCAGTAGTCGCGGCGGAGGTAATAGTCGACAGAAAGCCAAACATCAGTGCCCACATCCGCGAAATACACCGTCACTGCGGCGAGGATCCACAGGCAGTCCCAGACCGTGTATTTCTGCTGCTCCCTGCTGAGGCGGAGACATGTCGAATTTGAGCCACAGCACCGCGACTCGCCGTTAACGAAGTCCGCCTCTCCGGTTCCAGAATCCGGCTGCGATCCCGGAGCGAGCCCTTGAACCGAACCCGAGTGATCCGAATTCTGCAAAGGCGTAAATGCTACATCGCTCTTTTTCATCTTTAGCACCCCGTCAGATTTCGCGGCCATTGTAGCAGCTTTGTCTTCCCACCGTTTTCGCGTCTTCTCCTCGGCTTCTCTATTCCAGGCGAAGAGACACTGGGCTGGGCGACCTCCTCTTCCGCCAGCTACAGCGCCGCCTGCTCATAACAAAGCAACACTTCCTTTCGGTAGCGGGTACGAACCATATGCTCTCCCATGGCTCCTACTTAAAACTATGACATCATTGCTTTGCAACTCTTCTTCAGGCGCACATCATGGTGTTCAATATCCAGCTATTGCAGCACAGCCTTTTGCTAACTCCACATTCGTGCATAAAAAATTATGTCTACGGCAGCGGTACAGTGACTGCTCGGTTGCTATGGCATTTGTAATCGTGCAGTTTCGATTCGAATTCCACCCAAAATTGAACACCCTGTCTAGAGCGGAGACAAGCGGCGCGTTAAAAAGTAAATAGCTCCTATAATAAAAACTAGGAAGCGTCCGTTGTGGCGGTTTTCTATTTTTCACGCGTTGCACATCTACTGCAGACACTTTATCATTCCTAAACCGTCTGAAAGAAAATTATTTTAGTAACAAATATTCTATATTTCTGTGAATTGTATTCGTTAATTTTTTTTAATACTTTTGACCTTTCAAACCCAGATGGGGACGTTTCTATTTGTTTCAGAATAGTATGCAGTTGTATCAATGCTAACATAATAGGCTATTATTAATAATAATTATCATTATTATTATATAATTAAATTTTGTATACAAATGCAATGGATTTCCGTTAAAGTTGGATACGAGTTATCCATCCATGTAACAGTTGCTGAAGTCAACGAGATTACAAATGATTTGTCCGTGTTTTAGTAACGTTCTATTATAACGTGCAGCTTCGACGTTCACAGTAGACAGACTCAATCCGTTGCGTTATCGGTAAATAAATATAAGCCGTATTGTCACATTTAAATCTAAACAATAACAATGGGCATTTTTGCCACCAGCTAAGAGAACATAGGCTAAATAAACCTGTAAAAAAAAAATCTTACAAACGCGTTCTCGTATCGTATAATGGTTAGAGGTTCAGCACCACGGAAAGCTCCCAGTCTCAGTTCATTATTATGTCTCATTGTGGGCCATGCAGAAGGTCCGCCATAAACAACGAGTCGCGTCTGAGCTCCATATATCACGAAGGACGCTCCAGTGCCATCAGGCGTATTGTGCTGGGTGGGCTAACTGGCGTCATTACTGAATTTATTGGCACCCTTGAGTACGGCGATGTATTGTCGACACGCCCTCTGCTCGCCGGTTACACTTAAAGCGAGTGGCTGCTTTGAAAAACAGCCACTATGAGTGACACACACTGAATGGTGTTAAGATATTGTATTGATTCAAGTTTAACGGGGACAAAATTAGCATATTACACCAGCATATGCTGCCAGGTAAGGATCACATGAATTAATGAGGTACATCGCCCACAAAAATACGTTAGAAAAGATAAATCAGCGAGGCTCTGACGTAAGCAGCTCTAACACTGATTGCCACGATCTAATCACGCCTCAGGTCTTAAACTTCTCATGCTGTTTGGGATTGGGCACTGGAACAGATGGCGTCAAACCGTCAACATAAGTGGGCTGTCGTGAATCGACTTCAATAATAGACTGGCAATGGCATCAGAGATGCAACAGAGATTAAATACACAATATAATTATATATATATAGACTAGATTACGTCAGGCCAACGTAACTTCGCGAGATAGAGCATTTTGACAAATTTACAAACTAACTTTATTTAAATACTGCTGAAACTTTTGAAACAACAAAGTGAGAAGGACAGCAAACAACAAAGTTAGAGGGAAATATACATTTGAATATTGAATATTTTTACCAGCTTTTAGTTCCGCATAATACAGCCAGGCCCTTCAATGGCCAAGCCACTCTGCCTGTGTGTTACCTGAGCTTCAGAAATGATGCCATCTGTCATCTTCAGACAGGCAGGGGTTAGCAGCCTGTGGTGACGTGTGGGCAATGTTTTAGCAGGTCCATTTCAGGCCCCACTGACACACAGACTGCCATCACCTGTTGTCAGTGCTGAGTAATGATTGAGATGTAATCTGGATTATGTAAAATGTCAAAAATAAAGTACTTGTAATTAGATGATTACATTTTAAAATACTATTAAATCAGACTACAGTTACTTTTCTATTGATTACATGATTAAACATTCTTCTCACAATGGCAACATTATTCCCGATTCATTGATTCTACTTCTTCCTTTCTAAAGAAGTCTACTGCTTATATGTTCAGAAGGTCTTCCAGGTTTGTAAAATTGCACGCACAGACACGACACTGACAACTGAGACCCACACAGCGTTTGATCACTGGATTTACAAAAATCATTCACTTTTAAGATAGGGTGACCAACCGTCCTGTTTTCCCAGGACATGTCCTGTTTTCACGTCCTGTCCTGGCCGTCCTGTCTGTTTTTTTATAAAGTGATGAAAATGTCCTGGTTTTCATTATTTTTCATTGGGCCATTAAGCGTGTAGGCCTACTTTAAATATACGCTTGCCTTTGCACACAAAACATATGAAACCGGCTTCGGCTTCGCCCCGTCTTGTTATAATCAGCGCGTTCCTCAATCCGATTCGCAGCGGCAAGCAGAGAGCACGTCAGAAAACAGAGGTGTGTGTGTGTGTGTGTGTGTGTGTTCATCTCAGCCTCATCATTGGTCTGTCACTGCTTGTCATTTCAAATATTCTGACATTGACCAATCAAATCAAAGTAGGCGGACTTTACGTTTACAGAATTTTAGCAGCGTGACTCGACGCTTCAGTTTGCGGTCAAGTGCGAGGTAAGATCATATAGACTGTAAAAAATAGGGTAAGATGTAACTAACAGCGTAAAAAAAAGCCCAAATGTAAATTCACAGATGATTTACAGAGAAAATTCCTGCGTTTTCATTTCGGTCGGGATCCGTGTAAAGCAGAATGCATGAACAGCAAAGCTGGCACGCACGTGTCAGTGTCAAATACAGGTGCTAGCGACCTAGAAGACCACATAAAGAAAGTATAGGCTACGAGAGAACAACAGGAGGATTGAATTATTATTATTTATTTTTTTACTTAAATAGTGTAGTAGATTTTTTATTTTAGCAGTAGATTTTTAACCTATGCTTATGGCAATGAAAAGAAATAGTGTCATCATGTAAAAGGTACAAGCTAAACCTTTTTTTTTAATAGTATTCTATTTTTGCGGGCCAAACATTGAATGGAAAGGATGTATTCCTTTATGTATTAAGTAAGGGATAATGTATAGTGAGCCGGTTGTTATAGTGAATAACAACACCGACAGGCTGAACGGGATTCCGACGCGAAGCGGAGGGATCTTGAATCAGCCTGAAGGGGTTGTTATTCACTATAACAACCGGCTCACTATACATTATCCCGCTTATTACATGGCTACCTACAAAATAAATAAATAATTTGCCGCGAATTATTGATTTAAAAAGGTGTTATTGATTTAAAAACGATTGTATTGCTTCCGCTAAAGAAAATAGTCCGTTCCGCGTCCATAGCAACGCGCTGTTTTTCATGGCAACGGTCTGTTATACTTCGCAGCGGTCTGTTATAAAGAAATAACAGACCGCATTCTATATTGGAATTCAGCCAAGCCATGTAATAAAGTACAATAACATAGGTTGTGGCCTATGTCACAACAAGGTTGTGAATGCATTTGTCAAGTATTTTTTGATGGTTTCACCCCAGCCACACCCCCACCCCTTAGCCACGCCTCCTCAAACCACGCCCCCGTCCTGTTTTCTGAAAACTAAAATATGGTCACCCTATTTTAAGAAGCGTTTTCTCAACATTATCTAATCAGCTCCTGATGAACATGAATTATTTGGACTCAGTGAGTCATTTAACTATGTATTCCATTTTTTCTTTTAAACACATTAAAATCATTTCATATTTACATGCAGTGCAGGGATTCCCCAACTTTTTTGTCAGCTGAACCTCAGCTCTAATATATTTACTTGAAGTAACCCCAGAGATATTAAGTTAACAAGTTGGGTCATTAATAAAATTAAATAATAATAATAATAATAATAAACAGTATGGTTCACAGTTCTCTGATGTCGGTTAATGGTCATATGACATGCAGTTAAACATTTAAAAAAAAAAATCTTTTTTGGTAAATAATTTTGATTGTTATTTTAAATTTGTATGACTTATAGCCTACTTAATAGCTTTTCATTAAATTCACAAACCCCTGCAGTTCCTTCATGAACCCCAGTCTGGGAAAGCCTGACATAATGTAATATTTAATGCACATCATGTTGTTGAAAACAAATAATGGAATATATTTTCTTTCTCTTATAAATCTAATATTGATATAAATCTAAATTTATATCAATATGGTACAAGATCATCCTATTCAAGTCAATGTGATTACAGAGTTAGGTCAAAAGTAATCAAAAAGTAGTCGGAATTTAATAAGAAGTACATTACTGACTACAATTTTAACTCCAGCACTGTCAGTTGTGGGCTTGAGCTGGTTCAAGCTTAGGCTGGTCCTGAATATCAGAGGCTGTCTGTGTTAGCTATTAAGAAGCGTTTTCTGCTCAGTGGAGACCGGCCTCCCCGCTACCTCAATATAATTACAGCTGTCTTCTCTTATTGATCTGAACAGGCTCTTTTCCTTGAGAAGACTGTACCAAGCTCCACAGCCCTTCATACTCAAACCAGCCATTTAAAGATTCAATCTTAATGACATCAGCGTATATATATATATATATATATATATATATATATAGAGATATATATAGAGATATATATAGAGATATATAGATATATAGATACAGTGCCTTGCGAAAGTATTCGGCCCCCTTGAACTTTTCGATCTTTTGCCACATTTCAGGCTACAAACATAAAGATATAAAACTGTAATTTTTTGTGAAGAATCAACAACAAGTGGGACACAATCATAAGGTGGAACGAAATTTATTGGATATTTCAAACTTTTTTAACAAATAAATAACTGAAAAATTGGGCGTGCAAAATTATTCGGCTCCTTTACTTTCAGTGCAGCAAACTCTCTTCAGAAGTTCAGTGAGGATCTCTGAATGATCCAATGATGACCTAAATGACTATTGATGATAAATAGAATTCACCTGTGTGTAATCAAGTCTCCGTATAAATGCACCTGCTCTGTGATAGTCTCAGAGGTCCGTTTAAAGCACAGAGAGCATCATGAAGAACAAAGAACACACCAGGCAGGTCCGAGATACTGTTGTGGAGAAGTTTAAAGCCGGATTTGGATACAGAAAGATTTCCCAAGCTTTAAACATCCCAAGGAGCACTGTGCAAGCGATAATATTGAAATGGAAGGAGTATCAGACCACTGCAAATCTACCAAGACCCGGCCGTCCCTCTAAACTTTCAGCTCATACAAGGAGAATACTGATCAGAGATGCAGCCAAGAGGCCCATGATCACTCTGGATGAACTGCAGAGATCTACAGCTGAGGTGGGAGACTCTGTCCATCGGACAACAATCAGTCGTATACTGCACAAATCTGGCCTTTATGGAAGAGTGGCAAGAAGAAAGCCATTTCTTAAAGATATCCATAAAAAGTGTCGTTTAAAGTTTGCCACAAGCCACCTGGGAGACACACCAAACGTGGAAGAAGGTGCTCTGGTCAGATGAAACCAAAATCGAACTTTTTGGCAACAATGCAAAACGTTATGTTTGGCGTAAAAGCAACACAGCTCATCACCCTGAACACACCATCCCCACTGTCAAACATGGTGGTGGCAGCATCATGGTTTGGGCCTGCTTTTCTTCAGCAGGGACAGGGAAGATGGTTAAAATTGATGGAAAGATGGATGGAGCCAAATACAGGACCATTCTGGAAGAAAACCTGATGGAGTCTGCAAAAGACCTGAGACTGGGACGGAGATTTGTCTTCCAACAAGACAATGATCCAAAACATAAAGCAAAATCTACAATGGAATGGTTCACAAATAAACATATCCAGGTGTTAGAATGGCCAAGTCAAAGTCCAGACCTGAATCCAATCGAGAATCTGTGGAAAGAACTGAAAACTGCTGTTCACAAACGCTCTCCATCCAACCTCACTGAGCTCGAGCTGTTTTGCAAGGAGGAATGGGCAAAAATTTCAGTCTCTCGATGTGCAAAACTGATAGAGACATACCCCAAGCGACTTACAGCTGTAATCGCAGCAAAAGGTGGCGCTACAAAGTATTAACTTAAGGGGGCCGAATAATTTTGCACGCCCAATTTTTCAGTTTTTTATTTGTTAAAAAAGTTTGAAATATCCAATAAATTTCGTTCCACTTCATGATTGTGTCCCACTTGTTGTTGATTCTTCACAAAAAATTACAGTTTTATATCTTTATGTTTGAAGCCTGAAATGTGGCAAAAGGTCGAAAAGTTCAAGGGGGCCGAATACTTTCGCAAGGCACTGTATATAGATATATGTAAGGGATAATGTATAGTGAGCCGGTTGTTATAGTGAATAACAACCCCGACAGGCTGAACGGGATCCCGACGCGAAGCGGAGGGATCTTGAATCAGCCTGAAGGGGTTGTTATTCACTATAACAACCGGCTCACTATACATTATCCCGCTTATTACATGGCTACCTACAAAATAAATAAATATTTTTTGCCGCGAATTATTGATTTAAAAAGGGGTTATTGATTTAAAAACGATTGTATTGCTTCCGCTAAAGAAAATAGTCCGTTCCGCGTCCATAGCAACGCGCTGTTTTTCATGGCAACGGTCTGTTATACTTCGCAGCGGTCTGTTATAAAGAAATAACAGACCGCATTCTATATTGGAATTCAGCCAAGCCATGTAATAAATATAGATATATATAGATAGATATATAGAGATATAGATAGATATATAGAGATATAGAGATATATATAGATAGATAGATAGATAGATAGATAGATAGATAGATAGATAGATAGATAGATAGATAGATAGATAGATAGATAGATAGATAGATAGATAGATAGTTAGCTGTGACATTGAGCAATGTTTACACAGGCTGTCATTATTACACAGCACTAGAAAATCATGCCAGAGAAGCTCAGCCTTATGAATGTATTGTGGCACTTGGTTCCATACATCAGCATTATCAGACAGACTTCATCCATCCACACTCGCTCTCCCCTTCAGAGCTAGACATGCAAAACCATCACGGCACATATAAAACCTCTGGTTCATGATCTTTCCGGTCATGACATGTATAACAAAAAGAAGAGAGATCATTGCAACAAGCCGTGTGGAAACATAAAAGGCTGTTGCATGCAGTCCTCTGAAGCATGCGATTCTCTTCTGAAAATAACATCACTTGGATCTTATTGTTATTCACCGTTCAGCAAAAATGTAAAGGTTAAATGGGTTAAAGACATTGATAATTTGCTGTAGGCAAACATGAAAGCACAGTTGCGGTTTCAGTAACTATTGTGGGTTAACCTGCAACCTTCGTGCTAGTATAGCTTAACATTAGCGTTTCACACAGAGTGAAATGCTGCATTTCAATCAAATATGGCAACGTTCTGTAGACGCTTCAACTGTGACATGAATGACAGCCTGTAGTTGCTCAGCAACACACCATCATTTCTCAGGTTTTGTGCATGAGCTTCTAGTAAGACAGCAACCCATTGTGACAGAGCCATGGAAGAGATTCTTATACAGTGAGTTGTCAAGCAGAAACTGGGCCACTGGCCTCTACATGCTTCATAGACAGGCGAGTTAAAATCCCCCCAGTCACTGTAAAGCACAGGATGACACATTAGGGCTTGTTCAGCCAACCAAATATGCCCTGCCATGAGAATATTTACACTGAGTTAAACAGCCCCACTGTCAATAGAAAAAGAACCACATCTAAATACAAATCACATGGCCAATCTGACATTTATTTATGCATTTGGCAGATGCTTTTATCCAAAGCGACTTTTTCAAGGTACACATTTACATTCTTATCAGTTCTTATTCTTATTCTTATTCAATCTACTGAGCTGTACCAGTATCATACATTTGATGAGTCCCATAATAGGATTTTAAAAGGATTTAAAGGGAGAGTTCACCTAAATATTCTGCCAATATGTATTTATATACGCCACTATTTGAAAGTTTGGGGTTGTAAGACTTTTAGTAAGTCATTTGACTAATTTCTGACCAAATCTGCTCATATATTTGATTAAAAAAATGCAGTAAAATTGCAATAAACTGTCATGTTAAAGCTGAATTTTCAGCATCATTACTCCAGTCTTCAGTCACATTTCCTTCAGATATCATTCTAATATGCTGATTTTGTACTCGAGAAACATTTCTTATAATTATTAATGTTAAAAACAGCAATGCGGCTTTTTTTTTTGTTTTGTTTCAGGATTCTTTGATGAATTGAGATTTCAAAAGAACAGCATTTATTTGAAATAGAAATCTTAAGTAACATTATAAATGTTTTTACTGTCAATTTAATGCATCCTTGCTGAATAAAAGTAAACATTTATTTTTAAAAAGTACTTTCCCCGAACATTTTGGTTTAGTGTATATATATTATAAAAAATAAGGTGAACTACTGTTTTGATTATACTGTCATTATTCTCTGTTGAATGCATAAATCTATTGTTTGAACCACGAGAAGGCAATATCATTTATGTCGCATGCTGTCTGCAGACAATACCACTGTGTGCATCCACCCACTAAAAATATCTGATGCTCTCTGCCATGATTCCTCTGTCCAGACATCAGCCCATGGCTGTGAGAGTCCCTCCACAAAATGTTAACTAAACTAAATGCAGCACAGAAAATATGGAAAACTAAATCCACAGATGACCCTTGGACATTTGCCTTTTAAATTAAATTAGATTAATATTTATCATTACGCAGAGTACAAATACAAATAATGAAATGCTGTTAGCTATTTTTAACTAGAAGCATAAATTATTTTTAAAAAGCATATAAGTGCAAATGGTATTAGTGGAGAAGGCAAGGGAACAGGACAGCAGATGACTAGGATATAAAAAGGAGCAGTAATGATGGGGTGATTACTAAAAGGCAGGATTTATATAGTAAAAAAATAATGACGTAAATGTACCTTTCTTCTTTTCTAATTTCCACCCACAATTTTGAAGAATATCCTGGCCACTACATAAAATGAATGTGAATGGCCACAAAAAAAGCACTATCAAAGTATCATAAAAGTGGTTCATATGACTTTATGTACTTTTATCAATATATTCTGAAGAGATGAAATAGCTTTATTACTACATCTGTAATTGTCAAAAATTCCATTCGATATCTTTCTTAATCTTAACCCCATTCTCCATCTTCTGCCAAATTCATATTCTTGCACATTATGCCTTTGCTCAGCTCACTGCACTGGGTTCCCACAGCAGCCAGAATAAATTCAAGAGACGCTATTTCCATCTTATAATGCAGCCAACACCCTGGATCTCTACTGTCCACAAGCCATTATCAAACCCTATAGCCTGTGACCATTCTTAATGGGACTTTGTGGTCCAACTTAAATATTTGACTCACCTCATTATGCGATTTGTATCAACCACTTTGTCACTGTAATGTTTGCGACTGCATTGTACACTTTGTTGTTAATAGCAAAGGATTATAGCAAAAGTGCACATAAATATAAGCACTAAGACATAAATGTCTTTGGAAACGTGGCATCTGCCGAGAGAGTAAACGCAAACATCAATATGTAAATCACGCTTTCGCTTGCATTCCTAAAAATAATCATGCTATATTTCAGCAAGTAATGCCAGCATATGGTACATCCATATGACAACAATTTATGGAAATAAGAATGAGAATGTGAGCAAGAAAAATACGATAAAGAACTATAAGGATCGCTTTCAACATGCAAATGCTACTTTTTCAATTATCATTTGTCTGTCACCTGTCACATGTTTTGTCTGTCTAAATGAAATATACACAATATCGTTCAAAAGTGTGTGTGTGTGTGTGATTTGTGTGTGTGGTGGTGGTGGTGGGGTGGGGGGGTCCTTGCTGAAACTAATTTTATTCAGCAAGGATGCATTAAATGCATCAAAATTGTCAATAACAATGTTCTGTTTAAAATAAATTCTGTTCTTTTGAACTTTTTACAATTTAAGCACCAAATCATCATATTAGAATAATTTCTGATGGATCATGTGACACTGAAGACTATATATATTAAATCATAAAAATATTTCTGAATATTACTGTTTAATGCAGCCATTAATGTTTAAAGCCATTAAACATCTATCTTCAATGTAGATAGATATTTATATTAGTGCAGTAGCCCCAAAATGAAGACAAAAAATATCAAGCCAAGTGTTATTTAAAAAAAAGCACAAAATCAATTTTCCCAAAAAAAATGCTTTTAAAAAGTTTCACATTATATAGCCTACAAAACATAAAAAATGAGATTATATTACATATAATAATAATAATATTTTATTTATATATATATATATATATATATATATATATATATATATATATATATATATAAATATATATATATAACATTTTCATTTAAAACTTTAATTTTAAAATGTATGTAAAATGTAAGAAAAAATACAGTATTGTTTCTAGGGCACATAATGTGAACTTGATAGAAAATGACTTGATATCCACTAAATATCACCTTCAAAGTAAATGCAAAATAAATTAAAAGTAAAAGTCTATATCATTTGCTTGCAGATGCCACTGATATATTGTTTCAATTGCAATTACACGCATTTGTAAGCATGGGTTCATTGTCAAAGTGTCCAAATACTTTGTGAGGCTGCTGTATAGGAACAAATATGTGCATGTTGAGAGCCTGTCAAGCTGATGTATGGTGCTGCGACCCATGGTCAGTGCACCGGAGGAAATATGTCAAGCCACAACTGGGCACAGGGGACCGCACAATTCATTAGCTCAGCCTTAATTGCCATGGCATTTCAAAATGAAATTTCGTCATCTATAGCTAAATACAGAAAGCGAGGAGAAGAAGCCACATGATTGAAACAGAATTGTCTTGTACAGCATGTGTGCAAATTACATTTGTTAGTGGGCCATTTAAGACACTATATTTAAAACCTTGTCATGGGTGAACAGCCACCGTAATGAGAATGATAATTTGACTCAAACTCAGCGGCTTAATTTGATGAAAAATTATGTGTCATTATGCTGCATAACATCAGGCGTCTGAGATAATCACAGAAATTGTCACATTGTCAGGTCCATATTCCACACATCTGTGTTTGGAAGGCACAGGAAGAGCTGAAGCCCCACAGTACACTCTATAGAGTCAGTGGCTCATCCGCTCTGATTCTGAGATTGTTAGGTTACAGGGCCCTAGCGCCCGCATCACTCACATGAGAGAAACCAGGCTGGGTAACCCTGAGACGTCCAGTTGTTAAAATGGGCACCCACAGCTCCAATTATTAATGGAATGGTTTGAGCACATGCATATTGGAGAAATGGCTTTTCGTGCCAAGGTCCCCTGCAGTGACAGTGAGAGAGAGTGAGGGAAAGGGACAGATACGCGTGGATGGTCAGAGCCCCAGGGAGCTTGTGCAGGGTTCATGTGGGGCAACAGGAGGAGGAAGCCTGGAGAGAATCACGCATCAGTTCAAACTTAACCGTTTCTTTTGCAAATATCCTCGGTGCACTCCTGCTACGCTCAGTGCTCAAAACAGGCCGGTACACACCGGTACGCACGCAGTACAGGCACTTCTATATTTTAATCACTTCTCACATGTTGCCGGTACTCTGACTGCCCCTGGAATGTGATTTCAACCAAGGTTTCTCTGGAAACCAGTGCATCACAATTTGAAAAAAAAAAAATGATATATTATAAATAATAATACAAATATTAATAACACTGAAATAATTACAAATGGTGATGTTTCCTTATACTCACCAAGGCTCCATTTATTTAATACAAAAATACAGTAAAAACAGTAATATTGTGACTATTTGTGAACTAGCTACAATTTAAAATAACTATATACGCTTTTGTATTTTATTGTATTTTTTTACAATATAAACTCCTGTGATGGCAAACTCTGAATTTTTAGCATCATTACTCCAGGCTTCAGTTTCACATGATCTGTCAGAAATCATTAATATGCTGATTGGGTGATGAAGAAACATTTCTTATGATTACCAGTATTGAAAACAGTTTTTGCAGCTTAATATATTTGTGGAAACCATGTTCTTTTTTTTTTCAGTACTCATTAATAAATAGGAATTTCAAAAGAACATAATTTATTTGAAATAGAAATGCATTCCTTACTGAATAAAAGTCTTATTTTTAAAATAAATAAATATATATATATATATATATATATATATATATATATATATATATATATATCTCACCAACTCCAAACTTTTGATTATAGTGTGCAAAATATCAAACCAAGTGGCATCTGCAAAGAAATAATGGTAGCTTTTCTCAGAATGAACTTCTGAGCCACCTTTTAAATTAGTCTTAACCAATTAGTGTCATTTTTCATAGGAGTGTGAAGTTAGCAGTCCTAGCAGAATAATCATCAAGAAGCATGTGTATTAACAATAAACATTCTTCAGAAACGTTTGCAAACCAGAAAGTGACGAGACTTTTTAATTTTAAGCATTAGGCCTATATGTGACCCTGGACCACAAAACCTTACGGGTAAATTTTTTTAAATTGAGATGTATACATCATCTGAAAGCTGAATACATAATCTTTCCATTGATGTATGGTTTGTTAGGATAGGACAATATTTGGCTGAGATACAACTATTTGAACATCTGGAATCTGAGGGTACAGAAAAATCGAAATATTGAGAAAATTGCCTTTAAAGTTGTTCATTTCTATTGGCGATAGTGCTGCATCCATTCACAAAAATAAATGTTTTATATATTTAAGGTGGGAAATTTACAAAATATCTTCATGGAACATGATCTTTACTTAATATCCTAATGATTTTTGGCGTAAAAGAAAAATCTATAATTTTGACCCATACAATGTTTTGTTGGCTATTGCCACAACATAAGACTGGTTTTGTGATCCAGGGTCACATATTTGTTTCATATTTTGAAATGTAGCAAACTTAATTTTGTTTAAATATTTTGATTGAAAACTGCTTGCGCCATATTTCTTATAAATAGCACTTGTTTTGATATTTTGTTATTTAATCCAAATACATCAAAAATTTATTAATTGTTGCTTGAGTAGTCAAATACTTTTTGGCACCACTGTACCTTTAAAGGAGCTTGTGTTTGTCTTCCACTTCAGATGTGAATTTCTGTTTTCAGCCTATTTTTCTTCTGCTATTGGATGTGTAGGCCTATTTAAAGTGGAAAAAATAGGGTGGGACTAGATTTCATACATGACAGCTTGATTGAAAGGTGAAAAGAATTTTTAAAAAATGGAGCTAGACCAAATGCACGTTAACTCATATTATAGCTACTTGGTTATCGGTACATTTCAAAAGAAAATTTCAAAAGACGAGCAAACTGCTGTTTTGATCAAGGATTATGATGACTAAATCCACCAATTAGCTAATCATTCACATTAAGACCAGGCATATCAGAAAGAAAACAGAATAAACTTTGATTTCAAGTGATCTTAAAGTTGCGATGAAATGGAATAGCGACCAAAAAATTAAATGTCTGTATTGTGACATACATCCGAGTGAAACAGATTATCGAGAAAGACAAAAATGTAGGGCAAGCTTGCAGTCCATTGAAAGAAAGAGGCAGGGTTTAAGCGGACTAAATTGAGACATCCGACATATGTCACTAAAGAGAAGTCATTTCACCAGAAGATCGAGTTCTAACATTTTGATTAAGAATTATGAACTGAATAAAAACTGAAACACGCATGGATGAATTGTTCACAATAGGATCAATAATGTGCTTTTAGAAAACAGGGTGATAGGGAGAAGTTTTGTTTCATGTTGACTTTAGGGAGTGATAGATTTGCTTCCACAATCAAGTTGAGTGGGACAGTTTCCAGAAGCTGTGTTTTTCATCACAGAAAGCTTTCCAAATGCTATCCAAACAGTATCCTTTCACCCCTTGTCCTACCTCTCTCTAGCATTTGATTGTCCTGTGGGATATCAGCAACTTTTGAATACTGCACAGCTCCAAAACAGACGTGAGTGTCTTAATAATAGTTGCAGCCTAGAAAGTCAAAGCGGTGTAGATAATGCCAGTCAGAAAGTCAGCAAGCATGAAGCCCCAGTTGCTCATTTCAATATAATGAATTCAGTCAAAATATATTATATCCCCCTTTAGGATATGCTTGAAATGGAAGGGATTTTTTCAACTAATAAAATGTAATCAAGTCAGGATGTATCTGTTCATCACAAAGGTTTGTAGTTCACATATTAAATGGTGCTTAAGTTTTTTTGAAGCATTAAATGTTGTCATTTTAATTTAACTGCTGGTGCCAATTTATTTTGATACAGTTGGTTGATCAGCATTCCACCACTACATTTGCTTTTCGCTGCTCTCTGGTTTTGCAAGATAATGAAGGTCAAGTGAGAGGTGCAGTGCATGTTAAAGAGCTCCTGCTGTTCTGACCCCACTCACAAACTCTGTTTGTTGACAGAAGTCTGCACGGACACTACAAAGAACACTGCAGCCTATTTTAGTGACCTAGGGCTAGGCTAACATAGTTCCGAAACAAGCGAAAATACACAATTTGTCCAAAACATCAAACACAGCCAAACACAACAATTATCGTTTGCGCACGCTCTCCGTTTCACAACGCAGTTGAAATAACCTTGCTTTATGATGCTTCACCAGGTGGATATATACTGTATATATTCAATAATGTTAAAGGGGAGGTGAAATGCTATTTCATGCATACTGAGTTTTTTACACTGTTAAAGAGTTGGATTCCCATGCTAAACATGGACAAAGTTTAAAAAATTAAGTTGTACGTTTGAAGGAGTATTTTTGTTCCAAAAATACTCCTTCCGGTTTGTCACAAGTTTCGGAAAGTTTTTTTTTGAGTATGGGTATGTGTGACGTCAGATGTGGCGGAATTTCCTTATATGGGTCCTAAGGGCACTTCTCACGGAAGGTCGCGGGCGCGTGCGCACTCGTAGACCAGAGAGAGAAGAGAGCGAAAGCAGTACCTCATCAAAACGCTCTGCTCGGCTTTTGGGAAGTCAATTGGGGGAAGTCAATTTTGGGAAGTCAATTGGGTTTTTGGTTGCCAGGGCAAGACAACCCTGCACAGATTCCCAAAGAACCCGGCGTTAAGGGACCCGTGGATGGAGTTTGTTTTTTCTGCATTTCGACGATGATTGTTTTATAAACAAAGCCCAGATCGACGGATTTGCAGATCGTCTAATGCTTAAGGATCGAGCAGTCAACTAATAGTTAACTATTAAGTGTAACAGGGACATTACATTTTATACATACATTTATATATAATATATACACACATATTATATATATATATATATATATATATATATATATATATATATACACACACACACACACACACATACATACATACACACACACACACACACACACACATATATACAGTGAGGAAAATAAGTATTTGAACACCCTGCTATTTTGCAAGTTCTCCCACTTAGAAATCATGGAGGGGTCTGAAATTGTCATCGTAGGTGCATGTCCACTGTGAGAGACATAATCTAAAAAAAAAAAATCCAGAAATCACAATGTATGATTTTTTAACTATTTATTTGTATGATACAGCTGCAAATAAGTATTTGAACACCTGAGAAAATCAATGTTAATATTTGGTACAGTAGCATTTGTTTGCAATTACAGAGGTCAAACGTTTCCTGTAGTTTTTCACCAGGTTTGCACACACTGCAGGAGGGATTTTGGCCCACTCCTCCACACAGATCTTCTCTAGATCAGTCAGGTTTCTGGGCTGTCGCTGAGAAACACGGAGTTTGAGCTCCCTCCAAAGATTCTCTATTGGGTTTAGGTCTGGAGACTGGCTAGGCCACGCCAGAACCTTGATATGCTTCTTACAGAGCCACTCCTTGTTTATCCTGGCTGTGTGCTTCGGGTCATTGTCATGTTGGAAGACCCAGCCTCGACCCATCTTCAATGCTCTAACTGAGGGAAGGAGGTTGTTCCCCAAAATCTCGCAATACATGGCCCCGGTCATCCTCTCCTAAATACAGTGCAGTCGCCCTGTCCCATGTGCAGAAAAACACCCCCAAAGCATGATGCTACCACCCCCATGCTTCACAGTAGGGATGGTGTTCTTGGGATGGTCCTCATCATTCTTCTTCCTCCAAACACGTTTAGTGGAATTATGACCAAAAAGTTCTATTTTGGTCTCATCTGACCACATGACTTTCTCCCATGACTCCTCTGGATCATCCAAATGGTCATTGGCAAACTTAAGACGGGCCTTGACATGTGCTGGTTTAAGCAGGGGAACCTTCCGTGCCATGCATGATTTCAAACCATGACGTCTTAGTGTATTACCAACAGTAACCTTGGAAACGATGGTCCCAGCTCTTTTCAGGTCATTGACCAGCTCCTCCCGTGTAGTTCTGGGCTGATTTCTCACCTTTCTTAGGATCATTGAGACCCCACGAGGTGAGATCTTGCATGGAGCCCCAGTCCGAGGGAGATTGACAGTCATGTTTAGCTTCTTCCATTTTCTAATGATTGCTCCAACAGTGGACCTTTTTTCACCAAGCTGCTTGGCAGTTTCCCCGTAGCCCTTTCCAGCCTTGTGGAGGTGTACAATTTTGTCTCTAGTGTCTTTGGACAGCTCTTTGGTCTTGGCCATGTTAGTAGTTGGATTCTTACTGAGTGTATGGGGTGGACAGGTGTCTTTATGCAGCTAACGACCTCAAACAGGTGCATCTAATTTAGGATAATAAATGGAGTGGAGGTGGACATTTTAAAGGCAGACTAACAGGTCTTTGAGGGTCAGAATTCTAGCTGATAGACAGGTGTTCAAATACTTATTTGCAGCTGTATCATACAAATAAATAGTTAAAAAATCATATATTGTGATTTCTGGATTTTTTTTTTTAGATTATGTCTCTCACAGTGGACATGCACCTACGATGACAATTTCAGACCCCTCCATGATTTCCAAGTGGGAGAACTTGCAAAATAGCAGGGAGTTCAAATACTTATTTTCCTCACTGTATATATAAAAATGTGAGGACTTATAAATGATAAAACATCACCGCACACCACTGGTGTACATCGTGTACAAGTCTCTTAATGGTTCACTCCAGATTTGAGAACTAAAAAAGAAAGGCGGCCTTAAGACATATCAGAATGATCCTAGTGATTTATATAACCCATTTCCTAGGGCCCCTTTCCTGGTCCCATCTGTCTACTGAGGGCATACAGTACACATACAGTATCTACACCGCTACACTAAGAGCTTGCAGGAATCCTTAGTCAACATGAAGGCAATCACAACCCAGTTTACTTCCATTATTGGACATATTTCCAAGTGAAACGGGATATTCAGTATAGGGCAGGCCCGGCAGGGCTTGATTTTATCAACTGGACCATGAAAAGCAGACTCAAAAGTATATTTGAAACAACACGCACCAGTGAATCAAGCAATAAGGAAGTAAATATTGAAATATGCAAATCAATGAGAATATGAAATGGCAACAAGAAAATAAGCAATAGAGCTCATTATAAAGATATCTTGTGACTGCACACTACACTAGCTCCATTTCACTAAAGGAGTGGCAGCTCTGGCTGTCAGAGATGTGGAAACACTTCAGCAAAATTACAGCTGAGCTGGGGTAGATTTCTGTCTTTCTTTCTTTCTTTCTTTTCCCTCCTCTGCTAAAGACCTGAACCTCATCTATCCCAAAAGCCCCAGAGACACAGGTCCCCGCACCAGAGAGGCCATCTGTCAAAACAAGTTAGGCGTCACATCACAGATTGCCACAACTGTCGTAATAGTGGAGGAAAAAGCCACTACGAGTGTTCTGATTCAGGAGGATACAACTCTAAACTATGGCCTCAGCTGCAGACAGTGTGATGTAATGGTGATGCATTGTAACCGATTGCATTTATCTTTGCATTTTAACATGCATTTAACTCACAATAACAGCATTTATTTGCTTTGGCTGATTCTGTACCGAAGCTAAAATGATCAAAACATGAGAAATCTTGCAAAAAAAAAAAAAAAAAAAACTTTAAAATAAAGTTCCATTGGTTACCATGAACTAACAATGTTTTATGTTTTAATATTTTAAATACCTGAGCTAACATGAACTAACCATAGTAAATGCATTAAAAACATGAACTAATGTAACTTATTCTAAAGTGTTACCAAAATGTCTCTGAATGATAATGCTAAAAGCTTTGCTATCAATATTCACCTCTTTCACACAGACAATTACCTCAAACCATGTGTCAGTCTTTCCTCAGCACTTCATGGGGTTTCATCTGTCACCATATCCCATCATGCATTTCCTATGTCAATGCTTTCTGCATAGCCAATCAAAGCAATAGGGCAAAACAAGCCTAAAACACACAGACTACGATTCATTTTAGATTATGGCTATCAAGGTTTTGGTTATAGAAAAACACTCAAAAGAATAGTTGTCAGACAAAGGTGTGTGTGTCCATTAATTATATCTTACCTTGTCATGCAGCAAACTGCAAGCGGTTTGTGCTTCACCCTCATTAGGGCGAGATAAGTGGCTGGTTGTATATCCTGATAGGAAATACAATATTTTACAGCTGAGAGGTTAAGTGTGCTTGTGAAGAACCTGCCATTGGTGAACCTCAGTAAAACAGACTATTATATTACATATGTAACATGATTTTTAAAGTGATGGCAGATTTAAGGCAACAAATACTGTAAAGTTAGGGGAAAAATTCAAACACTGCATGTGTGACCAATCAGCATCATAAAACTTTACAGTGCATGTAATTCTCATTGCCAAGAATAATGACCTCTTAAAAAAATATCATCGATTTTCTCATTGTGTGTGCCTTTAATTTCTGCTAAAATGGCCAGTGCTTTTCCATGATCATGCATATCAAAAATTATATTAAAAAATGTCTGGCTGCACAAATGTCCTCAGAATAAAAATAGAAATTGATCAGTGGTTTCCCTGACTACAGCCCCACTGTAAATGGCTTTAAGACTTGATGAGCAAATATGTGTTTTAAGGGCTCTGATCTCAGAGACAACCGTGACACAATTGCATGGAATAGGAATGAAGAACATGTCTTTTAGATGCTGATCGAGTGACATCAACATGACTGGTGGTTTTACTGCTTTGGTAATTAATTATTATTTTGCTCTCGTTGAAACACAAAGACTCACTAGATTCAACATTTTATAAATTATGTTTAATCATATATATATATGTACATATAAACCCATGATTGTACGTCTTTTGACACCCATCAATGTGCAGATTTTGTTTTTGGTTGAATAAACTGATAACGACGAGCCTGAGGTACAATCAACAGAAAGTTCACTCATAAAATCATTTAAAATGCTGTTGTTTTACGATTTTTGTCTGTTTAATTTTAAAATGTACTTAATGAAATAAAACCTGTTTGTAAGCATTCACAGAAACAATAAATGGCTTTACTATAGCTGTCAAAGTGTTTTGTCTTAGTCAGTTTTTTTATTATCAAGCTACAGCTATAACTCTATTAGAGAGTAATTAAAAATAAAAACATGATTAAAATGAAGAATTTCCCATCACAAAACCTTAAGAAAAAAAAACTAAAAACAGTGTGTGCATTACAATGGGTATTTTGAACAGGTTTCAGGTTTCAAGCTAAATACATTTTTTTATTTTATTCTACAATATAAAATACATCAGCAATACCCCAATCATTATATATATATAAAAAAATTAATTGGTTAACCAATAATTATTAACCAATTTAAATTATAGATAATTTAATCAAGCTACAGCTATAACGCTATTAGAGGGTGATTAAAATAAAAACATGATTAAAATGAAGAATTTCCCAACACAAAACCTTAAGAAAAAAAAAAAAAAAACAGTGTGCATTGTGCAAATGTGTGCAACTACATCACATTGAGAACAGGGAAGCACTGTGTTTAAAATTCTGCCAGCCTCTCAGCTCAGATCATAAAGCGGAGCTACAGGCGCACGTGGGTAAAATAGTCAGCACAGGTTAAATGAACAAAGTAAAAACGTCTTCACTTCTTGCGAAGGACCTTGTCACCCAGAGGCACGTCATCCATGAGTTTCTGCAGATGTGAGGTAAAGAAAGTTTGATAACTACCAAAAAGAGGTAATGTTTATAGACTGAAGAAAGGACAGCATCAGCCCACCTTAAGTCTGGCAAAGTATACTCTCTCATCTTCTCCTTCCCCCTGTGTGACGTCCACATGGTATCTCCTGCAGGCCACGATCAGCTCATCCAGAGAGTAAAGGAGGGCGGGGTCAATAGAATGGCCATTAATGAGGCTGACCAGGTACTCTCGATAATGCTTACTGAAATACAACACAATTTTATTTACCCCTAAAAAGTAGGGAGAGGCATTTGTGTCAATGTCTTGTCAAGTACACCATCTTCTGTATTCACCATTTTTTTATTTATATTTAAAGCATTTGATGTCTTTGGCCATCGCATCTTGCTGTTTTTTTCTCCCAGTGTCTCACCAATCCCACATAAGACTAGATATATTAGCATATTGTGGTCAAAATTCAAACATGATTACAAATTCAGCTCACATTTGATCTTTAGCTCACATTTGATCTTCCTAATTTTGTACTTTTGATCTTTGCTATATTGCATATTTGCATTTGCACTTTCCAAGTATTTAAAAATGTGATGGTGCTTGTCTCTTAAAGTGTGCTGCAAGAATAAGTCCAAAGCCAAGAAATGAGTATGCATTTTTGCCCTTCTGGTTCTATTGTCACAAAGACAATGGGTATTTTGAACAGGCTTCAGGTTTCAGGCTAAATACATTTTCAAATTTTATTCTATAATATAAAATACATCAGCAATACCCCACTCATAATTAATATATATATATATATATATATATATATATATATATATATATATATATATATATATTATTTTATTATATATAATTATTTAATTGGTTAAAATTATATTATTAACCAATTATTAACAAATAATTACAATTATATTACCAGTATATTACAAACTTTACATGAACACCCGAAAGAATCATACCAACTTGTGGAAAATGGGCATCCGATAACCCCATTAAATAAAGGTCAAAAGAGTTGTCAGATGCTTAGTGTTGGTGACATTATAGGCATGAAACTGTACTGTATTTCGTTTATAGCCTACCTTTAGCTTTTTACTTCTGGCGATTGTATTTATGTTTCAAAAAGTTGTTTTTATTTGTGAAGGTCATGATGAATAAAACATGTAAAAAAATAATCCACACCCTTTTGTGAGTGTACACACACACATATACATATACATATATATATATATATATATATATATATATATATATATATATATATAGAGAGAGAGAGAGAGAGAGAGAGAGAGAGAGAGAGAGAGAGAGAGAGAGAGAGAGAGAGAGAGAGAGAGAGAGAGAGAGAGAGAGAGAGAGAGAGAGAGAGAGAGAGAGAGAGATATTAAATTGAGTAGAGTTAAATCAAGCAATCAAGTTGAGTTAAATCAATGGGCTGTAATTTGAGTACTCGTGTACTTTTTCCGATCTCTACAATCCCTACAACGCCATTGATAAAAAAAATTGAGATGAGTTTGAGAGATTTGAGAGTGCAGGGAGCAGTCAAAATGGTAACAACGATGTTACTCACTCGCAGAGTCCTGCCTGTCCCGGCTGAGTCTGAGCCCCACACGGCGAATCAGTCGGACGAGGCCCTTCATCTTTCTGCTCGATCACTCCACACACACCTGACGCAAAAAAAAAAAAAACCAGGGATGCATTTGGGGGGAAAGGCGGTTTTTGAGGGAGATATTTTCAGTAAAGAGAAGTGGAACAGAGTGTGAAATAAAGCTGTAAGGAGTAGGTGTATGTGTGTGTTTGACAACGATTTCATGGTACAAATATAGCCTTGGTCTGAGAAGCGGTAATTGGACGGCTGTTTTAGTGGGAAAACAGTGCATTGCTTTAGGATGTTCAGCTTTTATGCTTTCATTACAGTAAAAGCGATTTTGTTCCACTGGGCAGTTGAGATAAAGAGTGAAATTGGAAGCAAACTAGACTTTAAGACTGAGACGGACAAATAAGATGAAGAGACAGACACAGATAAACAGATCACAGAAGTACTGGGGGAGATAAGTCAGACTAAAATATGGCCACATGGTCAGAATAAACTAAACAAAAAAAGCACTGATACTAAAAGACATACCAGTCTGTGCTCCTGTTGCAGTTTCAGTATTGTAGTTCACTGCCTTTTTCTGAGGAAACAAAATGACGTTCAAACAAGTATTCGAAACAAAACGATAGAGATGTGAAGTGATATTTCTCAACCAATCCTGGCACACAAGTGCTGTGCGTGTGGATGTGTAGGAGGAAATGTGTGTGCCTGTGTTAAAGCGCGAGTGTGTACCTGCAGTAAGGCCTGAAGCCTGGCAGGCTCCCAGTCTCGAAGGTAGAAGAGGCAGTCTCTGGGGTGATGGGCATGCAGACCTGTCACAGTACACTGGTTCACTGCACACTTCTGCCAGAGAAGGAGTGAGCAAGAGTGTGAGAGAAAAAGAGGATGAATAAAAAGGAGAGAAGAAATCGTGCTCCGGAGAAGGCTGCTACTTTTAGCCCAACCGTAGCTGGCTTCAAACTGAATATCAGTCACGTACAGAGCCGTATAACATGCACATAGAGATACAAATAGGCACAAATAATTCGAGGACAACAAGACCAGACAGGAACTCACTGTGTGGAAAGGGTTGTTACATCCACTGCAGAACTGATACCTGCACTGGGAACAACTGAAGTGCATACAGCCGCCCCTGGCCAGAGCATACTGGAACCTACAGTTAGGACAAGCTACAAGACAGACATAAGAACAATAGATAAAATCCTTGTATAAAAGAAAGAATGGGCTGTGTGAGTTTTTCCACCCCATACTGTGGATGTTTACATTTTGCATTCGATAAAAACATGAAAACATAATTTACATAGTCAAGCAGTCTATGTTTGTCTATTGACGTGATTATCATCAAATTGACTACTGTAAAATATTAACAATTTATAAGGAATCCAGGTAAATCCAAGGGATCAGAAACAGTGTATATATATATATATATATATATATATATATAATTTTTTTTTTTTGGGTCTGCACGTCGACGCTAGAAGCGTTTCAAAATCCACAGATGCGTGAGGGGATTTACAAATGCCCAAGAAGCTATTCACAAATGTGTGCAGCGATTTACAAATGCACAGAAAGCGGTTCACAAATAAATGCCAGGCAGAGTTGTGTTAGTAAAATAATAAAACATTTGTAAAAAAATAAATAAAAAAATTTTCAAATCTCATTTGATTTATTTGTGAATTTTATATTTTTATGTGAAACTCTTTACATTTATTTGTGGATCTTAATCTTTTTATTTGTGAATTTGATAAAAAAAAAAATATTAATCTCTTTACATTTATTTGTGAATATTAATCTATTTATTTGGAAAAATGCAACAATTCTAAACCCATATGGATGGATGGATGGAAAATCTATACCTATAGGAACTTTATATTTTTATATTTCATCATACTTAATCAGTAAATTGCTATATCCAACAGATGTACAGATAATACATTTACAGAAAAAAAAAGGACACCAGAACAATGGATCGATTCAATAGAACAGAGAAAGACAGTGAGATGTAACACTACAAACAACTATTGTGCGATCAGTAACTCTCTCACAAAGTGTGAATAAAAATGCCTTCTAGTGAGAAATACTTAAATATAGAAATACTATATTTGATTTGGTTTCGCTTCACCAATTGACCAAACACTAACAAAACAATCAGACTGTATGAGCAGACAACATGTTTTCTAAGGTTAATTCTGGTAGTCAGAGTGGGGCAGAATTATTAGCTGTGGGTAGTAGGGCTGCACGATATGAGGAAAAGCTGCGATGTGCGATAACATTGTTTAATATTGCGATGACGATATGACTTGCGATAAATATTCAAATGTGAATGTCAGCTATAGCTAACAACAATTCCTGATTTTTTTTTAAATAGACATTGTAAAATAGAATATACTGTTCCCATGTCTTAGTGCTTTAATAGGTTATTTGCGTGAGTGATAGGTCAAACGTTTATTACCTGCCTGGATTACGCGATTTAGCGCGAGTGAGTGAGCGAGGGACAGTGTGTGTGTGTGTGTGCGCGCGAGTGAATGAGTGAGCCGGAGTCAGGCACATCAATCTTTCCCCGCCCAGCGAGTGCTTGAAGTGCGTCAGAAACAGCGCGCGCGCGCGATCAGTTGTTGTTGGTATTTTTTTGTGTAGCGTCGCCTCTCGCCGCATTGCTTTTGTTTGAGGGCGCTTAACACACTCACACTTAACATGCTCCCCTAGAAACGGGCCTGGCAGCTCGCGCCAGCTCTAGACACGTTCAAAGTTTCCTGATTGTGACGGATGGCCGAATTTACATGACACATTATAAATTAGCATTAGCCTAAGTTACCTATTCTGCTATATACATTGCCGAAAAGAAGAGAAGAAGATAAAGGTGGATAAAGACAGAGGTAAAGTGATGTAATGAATGAACAGTTTATCTAATTGCATAGTAGTCAGATACTATAATTTAATGGCAGTTATTTTTACCTTAAACTTTATGCTAGCAGTTGTTCTGAGTTCCCCAGCGGCCCCAGACAGTGTGATTTTGTAACAATCATGTCAATTTTTAGATGCATTTTTATCACTTTTTTTAAATTAATGTTTTACTCTACAGTTGTGCAGTTTTTGGGGGATATATGGCATTTTTTTTTTTTATTTGCCAAAATTAGTAATGATATTTCTATACAGGTTTATTAAAAATAGTGCAATATGTATTATTTCTTCCTTTATTTTACAGTTAAATTATTATTTTTGTATACAGGGATTTTTTTTTTTTTTATGTTGCAGAAGCACTTTGTTCCTACATGAACAGCCTACCAATTTGCACTTCAATAAAAAAAGACTGTGGTATTTGGCATATTTGTTTTTGCAGTAGTTTTTGGGGGGTTATTTTTCCTGTAAAGATATCGAGATATATATCGTATATCGAGATATAGCAAAATATATCGAGATATATTTTTTGCTCCATATCGCCCAGCCCTAGTGTCTGTGTCTGTGTGTGTGTGTGTGTGTGTGTGTGTGTGTGTGTGCGAGTAAATGTTTACGAGTGAATGTGTGCGTGTGACGGCACGCGATTACTGGTCGGAAAGCAACGTGTAGCCTGACATGTTTCTTGTCCATGACACGACAAGATTTTAGGAGTCAAAATCGTGTAATCTGACACCGTGACTATCGTAACAGACACAAAAATCTTGTAATCTGAACCAGGTGTTATTCATCGTGTCAGGCTGTCTGTTGCGATGTGTTCATCGCGCGAGTTCATATCGCGATGACGATGAAAATTCGATGTATCGTTCAGCCCTAGTGGGTAGGTGTGGATTAGGCTTCTAGAGAAGATCTAAAGGTGACTCACTGATCCCATTGTCACGCAGGTATCCGGCCAAACCCTGCTTCTGGTACTCAGGGTCATTCTCTCGCTTCCACAGCTGGAACTGCTCACACGAGAGGCCCACGTGCTGCGGCTCCCACTGCAGAGAGCGATCGAGAATAAGACACTCATTACCATTCACATTTTAAATTAATGAGTAATATCAATCAAGGTGACACAAAATACACCTTAATGTATATTTAAAAAAACAAACAAAAAATAACTAAAATGCTCCATAGGGACAGAAGTCAGAGAATCTTTTTTTAAGAATTTTTTTCTGTTCAATAAAACGATCCACCAGAATGAATCTTTGAAACTTTCTTTTGTTACACATACATATTCATCTGAAACAAACTCTCTCATGATTCACTAGACTGCATCAGACGCTCATCTCCTATATTCATGCGAGGTCACCGCAGATCTGTTTCTTGCTTTCTGAAAACACTTACCGGTTTTTTGCATTGAGCGCAGAAGCTTTTCCTGCACTGCATACAGGTGACCTTGAGTTGATCGCCGTCATAGATGAAGCCATATGAGCACTGTGGGAACGAGATAAGAGTAAAAGAGATGCACTAGATGCAAATAAAGACTCCTAACATCATGCACCTCTTTTCAGATCACTGTAAATGCTCTTGAATGAGACTACAGCTATTTGAGTGTGAGAGTGCTCTCTCAGAGAGAGTTAGGAAGTGCAGTGTCACTCACATGGCTGCACCACAGGAACTTCGGGTCCTTGATGAGAGCCTGCTCAGTCAGCTTCTTGTGGAAGAGATCGTACACGTCTGGTTCAAGGCAATCCCTGAGCTGGGCAGTCACGCACACACACACAAGATCATTTCAGATATCACAGTGAGTAGCTTGAAGCCCAGTTATATGCTGCTGTGTTCCAACTCAAGTCCCAGTACTGAACTGACCATCTTTATTTTTTGCTCTTTTGCAGTACCTGTATGTCCAGAGTGGAGAAGTAGCTGTTAAGGTGCTCAGGGTCATTGATGTCAGGCTCTGTGCAGACAGGACACACCATGTCTCTGATGTGCTTGTCCCTCACCGCTATGGTGAAATGCTGCTTGAAACATCCACAGCACACAGAGCACTGGCAGGATGTCAGCGACTGCATCTGAAAAATACACCAAAAAATAGACTCCTGACTCAATGTAAGGTGCTTTCATATACATATATTTGCCAAAAATGCAACAGCATTTCAATTTAGAGCTCATTTATGAAAAGGACCCAGTAAGACTGGGCTGCATGCAATATAAACTGTCCAAAGGTAGTCATTTTTCTAAATGTTTTCTTTTGCATTCTACTAAAGAAATAAAAGTTATGCAGGTTTGGAAAAGCAAAATGGCGAGTAAATGATCACTTGATATCAGATGCTTTCTAGGTGATCTATCCCTTTAAAGGAATAGCCCACCCAAAAATGAAAATTCTATCATCATTTACTAACCCTCATGTCGTTCTAAACCTGTGTGACTTTCTTTTTTCTGTGGAACATAAAATATCTTTTGAAGAATGTTGGTAACCAAACTGTTGTGGATCCCACTGACTTTAGTAGTATGGACAACAATTAAAATGGAAGTCAATAGGAACCAAAACTATTTACCAACATTCTTCAAAAGATCTTCTTTTATGTTCTTATATGTAAATATTGACAGAATTTACATTTTTGGGTGGACTGTCCCTTTAACAGTATGAGTACATATAAGATAAGGACACTCTGGTGTAAAAAATACAAGATTCTGAGGTGATGCATAGTACCTTGCTGTGGGGAAAAACCGACAGGCAGATAGGGCATTCCTTGTTCAGCACACGGCGTATGAAGTCCCGGTCAGGTGATTCACGCACGGCCTGAACCACATCCTCCAGTGTGTATGTAGCTGTAGGGTCTCGCAGCAAAGACAAAACCAGCTCACAACGCCCCCAGCTGGGCAGCTCAAACACTGCTAGCAGCCTACGGCAAACATGCTTACACAGACAGAGGATAAATAACTTCAGTAATGTTTGATAACATAACATTCAATTTGCTAATGACCACCTTGAATATATTCAGCAGCCAGCATTATGCAATTAATTAAAGATAAATATATATTTATTTATTTATCACACAAAAGATTATGCAGATTAAGCTGCAAAAACTGTTTGGCACATCTAGTGGTGAGAAAGCAATGCAGTCTCTCAGTGAAGCATTCATTATTTACATTATTGTAAAAGGCCAGTCACCTGTTTATCTGGATGGTTGATGTCAATGGGGGGCTCTGGTTCGTCGCTCCACATGCGCTGATGGAATGGCTCCAGTAAAGGGCGCTGCAGCAGGACGAGAGCCCCCCTCACATCCCCTCCACTCTGCCTCAGGGCTTCTTCACAGCGGGTTATATCATTAAATCCCAGAGAGCCAAGCTCTTTTACCTAACAAAGAAAAACAGACAAAATGTCATATTTAGCATACAACATTTTTATTAGATATATTTACTAGAAATACACTATTATGCGATTCTGGCTATACGGATAAGCTAATAATGTTGCCAGGTTTATTGGCCATAACATGAAAATATTTCAGAAATAATTACATAATTTAATTATGTGAAAGTTTACATAATATTAAATTTCTACATTACTTTGTCTAAATAAAAAAAAAATAAAACACTATAAACTAGGCATCACAACATTATAATGTACAATATGGAAAATGAATATTCATTTTGAGATCTAATAAAAGATAATTTACATCTAACAGTGTAATTAAATGATTAGTGATTTAAAAAATGTCCTTCAAGTGAGTGTTAGTGGTTAAGTGGTTTCCCCAAATTCAACTTAAAAAAAAAAAGCAACTTTTAATGACTTCTGCAGTCTTAAAATTATTCAACACCCTGAATAAAATTTCTTACTACAGCACAAATCTGCAAAACAGGTGTTGTCTCAAGCACACCTGATGCAACTAATCAAGGGCTTCATTAGTTGCACCAGGTGTGTTTGAGCTAGAACACATGAAAAATCTGAACTGGCTAGGTTTGTTGAGTGTCACGTTTGACTGCATGTTAGAAATATGGCTCAGAAATAAGTCAATAAGATTTGACTTAGAAATAAGTCAAAAGAATGGTCCAAAAAGTTAAGAGAAGATATCATCACCCTTCACAAACAAGGATCAGGATACAAAAAGATAGTGAATGCAGTAAATGTTCCTAGAGACACTGTTGGAAGCATAGCATGCAAATTCAAAGTTAAAGGAACAGTGGTTACACTACCTGGATGGGCAGAAAAAGGAAGCCATCAATGGCTGCAACCAGTTTTCTGAGAAGGCAGGTTGAGAAAAAACCTCGAGTGACTGCAAAAGACCTGCAGCAAGACTTGGTGACAACAGGCACTGAGGTTTCAGCTTGCACTGTATGGCGAGTACTAAACGCATACCAGAACTCCAAGACGTACACCACTACTGACCCAAAACCACAAGAAAAGTGCTCAAAATTATATATATAAGACACAGAAGTTTTGGGATTCTGCTAAACAAAACTAAAGGAACTTTTCAGCCCTATGGATCAGCGGTTTGTCTGGAGGAAGAATAATGAAGCATATGCTGAAAGAACACTGCCTACAGTTAAGCATGTTGGGAGCTTGGTGATGCTCTGGGGTTGCTTTACATCCTCTGGCACTGGAAACCTGCAGCGTGTAGAAGGCTGATTCAATGAAGTATCAGGAAATCGGCAAAAAACGTCATGCCGTCAGTGATGAAGCTGAAGCTTGGGCGTCATTGGACCTTCCAACAGGACAATGATCCCAAGCATACCTCAAATTCCAAAAGCTTGGTTGCAGAAGTCGTCCTGGAAGATTCTACAGTGGCCATCACAGTCACCTGACTTGAATCCCATAGAAAATCTCTGGTGGGATTTGAAGGCGGCAGTTGCAGCAAAACCCAGCCATTTTTCATGAGGAATGGCCTAAGATTCCTCAGAAACGCTGCCAGAAGCTGGTGTCTGGTTATATATCTCGCTTGTTTGCAGCAGGTCATAACAGCAAAAGGGTGTAAAGATGCTTGCCATGAAGGGGTTCAATCATTTTGAGACTGCAGAAGTCATTAAAAGTTGCATTTTCAGTTGAATTTGGGGAAACCACTTGAAACGTTTGTTGTGTTGAGCCATTTCAATTACTTTTGTTTGAATTGTTCACTGCAAACAGCTGAAAGTCTGTAAATTTTGCCAATAAACCTGATTTGCAATGAGGGTTGAATCATTTCGATTAAAACTGTATGTATGTGTGTGTATATATAAATATATATGTGTGTGTGTGTGTGTGTGTGTGTGTGTAATAATATAAGAAAAAATATATGACATAATTAAATATATAATGCTTAACAGGCCTGTAGCTGATGTCAGTCAGATAAGAAAAAAATATATAAATCTAACAATTTCAGTGTACATTCACTAATGAAATGTTAAGCATTATATATTCTAATACTGTTGTAAATGTTAATAAAAGTTATTATATAAAGGATGGATTGTTAAGAACTCACTTTAACTCTGCGGTCTCTAAGAGCCTGCCTAACAGCTTTCTCATTATCGCCCCCTGCTGCCAGCCAGGCCCGTTTGGCTTCTGCCCTGGACAAGGGGACAGCATTGCTCTTTTCTCCATCCTGCCCATCGTTCCCCCCTGAAGAGTTTGATTGTGCATTGGGTTCTTGCTGACAGGACGCAGCCATCACACAGATCTCATCAAGCACATGCGGTAGCTCTGCCTTCAGCCAGTCATATGGCATTACGTTACTGTTTCCTGACACATACATGCTGGTATAAACCTCCTCTGGACTCACTCCTTTCTTCTCTCCCTCCTGAGAAGGACAGAGACAATAAGAATGCTTGAAAGATTCTGAGGATGATGCCCAGGCTACAATGAAAACATAAAAAAAAAATCAGACTTACACGAATAAGCTGAATAAGTTTAAGCCCTTCCTCCTTCATCAGTCTTTGCCTTTTCAAATCAGGGTCCTCAGAAGGCATGACTTTAGGTGCGACTGAAAGCGGTGTTACATCCTTGACCGGTGAGAGTGGGAGGGGCTTAGATAGTGGGAGGGGCTTAGAGGGTGATAGAGCAGGTTCTGATTTTGAAAGGCAACACATTTCGCATACAGTTGATGGTGTGTGGTTGACGTACGTACAAAACTGGCAAATCCACTAAATGAGATAGAAAAAAAGGAGTCAAAACAGGAACCTGTATTCAGGATAAAACTCAGGAGAAACTGCATTTCTTTAGCAATGACAAATCAGAATATGCATAGGTTAAAGGGATAGTTCACCCAAAAATTAAAATTCTATCATCATTTACTCACCCTCAATTTGTTCCAAACCTGTACGAATTTCTTCCTTCTCCTGAACACAAAAGAAGATATTTTGAAGAATATGGGTAACCAAACAGTTGGAAGCATACAGTAGTATGGAACAAAAATACTATAGAAGTCAATGAGGCCCATCAACTGTTTGGTTACCGACATTCTTCAAAACATCTTCTTTTGAGTTCAGCAGAAGAAAGAAATTCAAACAGATTTGGAACAACTTGAGGGTGAGCAAATGATGACCAAATTTTCATTTTTGGGTGACCTATCCCTTTAAAGGTGACTTGTTTTAAGTTCTACACCACTAACGGCACAAAACTCAGTTAATAAAACTGAACTACATTCCTTTGTGCAACATCGATCATGTTATTAGCACAGAAATGATGAACTTTAAAATATAGCAGTGTTAATAACTATAGGGGCTTTCGCACCGGCTAATTATAGGAACTTAGTTATAGGCACTAGCCAACAGAGCGGTTCCCAAGAACTAAATGTTCCCCAAGTTGGACCATTTTCTTGGTAGCATTTGCACCGCCAGTAGAAACTGTAAAGTGACCTTTATTTTGACGCCGCTGAAAAAGCCAGAGCCTGAGCACACCATGCTCCATCTTCATTAGTTTACAATCTATTTAACAGTCCTGTCTATTATGTTATTAGATTGAACTGTTATACAAAGAAAGTAAACAGTATATGAAATAATATTAGCGTTTGCCATGTGGTTAATTCCCAATGTTGCTAGCTGAGCAGAAATACATAATCATGTTTTGCCTGGTCCCCTCAAAGTCACATTGGATTTTCTCATTAGCATAAAGGTTGAGAGGTCCATCTATCACTGTTTTCCATGTTTGTAGAGTTAGTTCGTGGAGTAAATATGTAGGCTGAAAACTGTGAGTGTACATGGCGGGTGCTGGTGTTTCACATGCGTTCAGCCAGTCAGCATATACTTATGTCACTAGTAGTTCATATTGTGCTGGGTTGGACCCTAATCTTAAGTAGGAGCTAATTTAGTTCCCCCAACATGATTCCTAACTAAAAGCGTTCCCAGTTTGTGCGGTGCAAACACGCCAAAAAGTGGGTACTTGTGCTATTAGTTCTAGGAACTATAAAAAGTTTCCTCAGGCGAGAAAGCCCCTATTGTACTGAAACGAAACCAGAAAATTTTGGAATTTGGAATGTACTGAATATTGGCACCTGGCTGTCCATTAGTCCTGTGGCAGAGGGGGTCGGACGTGAGGGCGCGACAGGAGGTCGGGTGGCCAGACGGGGGCGATCACACACCTCGCAAAGAATGCTGCTGCCAGCATTAACCACTGTGCAGCTTTTACACTGCCACTCTAATTGACAAAAGTAATGCACAAAACACCAGAATTAACACAATGATATTCAAATTTAGGAGTTTATTTGTTAGTTTGAATGACCACCTTGATGTTTCAAAAGGTCAAGCAGGACTGATGGTCCATTTAGATTTGAAAAAGTGACAGAAAAAAAAAACCGCACAGACTAACCAGATATTGTAGAAGGCTGTGATGGCTCCTCCTGTAGAGATGGAGCAGAAGAGGACAGACGGGGACGATCACAGGTTTCACACAAAACCTGCTGCAACGTATTTACTGTAGTGCAGTATTTACACTGCCATGTTGACAGTGATGAGCTAAGGAAAAAAATAAAGACATACAGATTTGCTTGGCAAAATCCTCTACACAAACATGTCCTCTCAACATCTTAAATTGCTCATTGCTAACCTGTGCCGTTTTGTGGCTTTTGAGGAAGTTACAGGGATCCTGATGTGTGTGGACCGTCCTGAATGGGAGTGATACAGCCGGTCACATTCTGTGCATAGCCGCTGAGTGCAGGTGGGGCAGTGAGCAGACACTGGAAAGATGCCACATATGGTACAGTTTTCTGCAAAGCAATTGCAAATCAATGAAGTAGAATGGAAACGATAGAAGTGGACACTCACAATAAAAGATATTCATTAAAAGGAAAGCCAGGGTTGGTAAACATGATGTCTTTACCTGTTTGTGTAGATGGCACTAGAGAAGAGAGAGCAAGAGCTGGACTGAATAGAGATTTAGGCTGAGAAGGAGACACAGATGAGGGAGTTTGTTTTTCCCATGGTCTCTCACTAGGAGAGATTGCAACTGCATCTGTGCTGATTCCATCATCATCCTGTACAGACATTATATGGACACTGTATTTAAGTGACCTGCAAAAAAGCTAAGAAATCTAAAAGAAACACTTTTCTCTAAAAGTGTGGCAAGATGTTTTTGAAATGCTCACCAAGGATGCATTTATCGGATAAAAATACAGTAACACATTAATATTGTAAAAAATACAGTAAAACATTAATATTGTAAAAGTGTTTATAAAAATAACTATTTTCTATTTTAATTTATTTTAAAATGTAATTTATTCCTTCAGTGTCACATGATCCTTAAGAAATCATTCTAATATGCTGATTTGGTGCTCAAGAAACATTTCTTATTATTATAATCAATGTTTAAACCAGTTGTGCTGCTTAATATTTCTGTGGATACAGCTATGCTTTTTTTCACGATTCTTTTATGAATAGAAAGTTCAAAAGAAAAAAACAACAACAACAACAACAACAACAACAAAAAAACACTTTACCTGCACAGTGAGCGAGGGAATAAGTCTTTCAAAAAACTCTGGATGAGAATGGGTGCCCTACAGAAAAGGAACAAACTCTATATGTGAGCTTAACGTTCATTTGTGATGAATTCATAATATGCTTTTACTTCACAGCCTCAGACCTTGATTAGCATGTCCAGTTCCATACGAAGACACATGATCTCAAGAGTCACTGACGCCACCTTCTCAACATCTGGCTGGACAACATCATCAGGAAAGCTCAAGCCATCATGCTGCTGATTGGTGTAGCCGTACAGGTTAAGTACTGCTCTGCCACCCTAAAAGAAGAAGATAAAGAATAGTTACTGCAAATATTATGTATGGTTCACACCAAAAGCCTCATAATCTCATCCACCAGACACCTGAATAGAGTCTACGGTCGTCCTGAAGACAGGGTTGTTGTACTTGACTGTACGCCAGTACTTCGGCCTGTTGGGGTTGGTAAGATTGGAGCCATACTTCTCCAAGATGTTAAGAGCGGTGGAAAGTTTCTGCAGGAGGCTGAGGGACTAAAAGGATCAGGAGATATTAATGTAAAACAGAAAAGTATGAACAAGAATACATTACAACCTAGAAACAACAACAGTGGGTAAAAATGAACTAGGAAGAAATGTTATGTGCATACAAATGAGTGGAAACAGGACCAATCTTTAGAAACATCTGAGGAAACAGTGACAGATTACCCAGCGCTATGCATTATTATGCGCTTTATGTCAGTCATTCACACTGCCAAAATAGCCCCAAACATTCCTACTATATACGGTCAGGGCCGTAACCACCATAGACATTTACCCCCAGTAATCAGATACGGCCAAATTGTCCCTACAAAAAAAAAATTCTATTCTGCTGCACTGGCAAAAAGTAAAAAAAGATCTATGTTTAGGCAGGTATGCCTAAGCAGTCTAACATCGCTCGTCAATGTCAAAATAACTGAGATGACCAATGAAATAAAAGAAGGCAGACTCCACTGTTCACAGAACCCAAACATGACACTTGAGTTTTAACAGTGGTTGAAAACAAAGGTTCAGTCACTGCCTACTATTTCTACAAACTATCAGAATGTTGTTGGAAGACAAAAAAGCAGAATTTTTCATTAATGTAATGTTGATTCTGGGTAAATTCTTTATCCTTAAATGTAAGTGTATGAAGCGTATGACCTGTTGCATGTGCAACAACTAATTTTATTAACATTTAAACAAAAGTTTTGCAACCGACTAGTCAAACACATCTCATACCGTGCTGTCTCTCAAAACCGGTAGTATAAAAGCCTAAAAGCAAGCTTAATAGTTATTACTAGTTTGACATGAGATATAAGTTTTGTATAGGCTGTCAAAAAACTCCCTCACATTGCTCATCTAACGAGTTGACACTATATTCTCTGAACACGCCGTGAATGCCACAGAGAAAACTAATGCATGCAAAATCTGAGGTAAAATGAAATTTAGTTTTCTGCTCCAGATAAACACTTTTCAAAATAATCTATAAATTTTTAAATGTAACAACATGGCGGTAATTTAAACACTGCCTTAGAAAAATATAAAGCAAAACATTAAATGTGCAAAAAAATGAATAAATAAAAATAGTATTTTCAAGTCGACTAGCAGCAGAAGGCTATCGTTTAATCGACTAGTCTTGCACAACCATAATGAAGACAAAACCTTACTTTTTTAAGTAGCCTAAGTATTTAAAAGTGATTTTCTTTGTGGATATTTTCCATCATTATATTTTATGGAGATTAAACAGGCCTGCAAATTTGGTGGGACGATAAAAGTTAGTTTACAGGAAGATGAATGGAAACACCCCACCATTTATTTGTGTACCTTGCGTTAGCCTACTGTTTTTTTTGTTTGTTTTTTTACTCTTACGAATTTAATTATAAAACATATTTTGTTTATGTACAATAAAAAAATGGGCAAAAAATCTTCAGCTTTACCAGTGAAAGAGTATGAGGTAAGATGTAAAAGTAGCTACCCCGGTTTCACAGACAAGGCTTAGGCCTAAGCTAGTCCAAGACTAAAATGAATGTGTGAGCTGTTTTAACTGAAAGCAACTTGCGCTGACATATCTTTAAATATGTCTGTAAAATATGTCGGTTGCATAAACATAGCCTTTATATTAAGACAGTTTTTTAAGTTCTAGTATGACCCACTAGCAGTTAGTCAGGGGCAGTCAGTCTTACCTTTCGGTATCAAATTAAGCTAATCTACGTTTTTAAGTAACAATAGTAAAGAAAAAAAATTGATGTCTAACTTGTAGAGGTTTATGCAACCGGCAATCAGATATTTACCTATACCTTGATATTTAATGCCTGTTTTGCAAGAGGTCGGTTCATAAAGTCAAACAATTGCTTCCTGCTGTATAAACACTATTTGGATTGCAGAGGAAAATGAATCATTACACCAGCTCTCACCTCATTCCTGTTATTTCCACTACTGTTCACCGTCAGCATGCTTTCAGCAGCTATGTAGCGATATTTGCTGGAGGGTGGGAGAGGGATGTTGGCCATGGCTGCCACCCCTGCCCTCATCTCCTGGGCAGAAACTGAAGAAGATAAGCTGCCTTCCGCATTCACCCTCACCTCCTCCAGCTGATCACTGAGAGACGCCATAGCTAAAAGTGAAAGTCAACAAAGCTTTAAAACACACAAGGCCTGAATAACTTGTGACAATCGTTTCTCATGCCAAAGCATTAGGAAACAAAGTAACTACATTATAGTTGGGTTTACAGTTCAAGTTTAGTGGCATTAGACAAGGTGGCTTACTGATTTATTATGTCTGAAGCATAAACAAGAGTCAACAACACGTTTGGCAATTCACTTGTCAAACATACGGAGTCATTTTCTCGTTTATTTACAGTTAATGCTAATAATTTATAGATATGGATGACTGTCACATCATTCAAATAGCCTGTATGGATATTTTTGCACCTCAATCATGTTAGCTAATACGCTAGCTGTCTGTTACGTTAGTGAATGGAAAGTGAAACCATAACAACTCGACCGAAGCTAGTTTGCTACACCATTCTTCAAAATCCAATATACATTTCTGGATAAACTGATGTTTTACGGTCTTAGTTGTTATTTGTATAACCTTTAATGACAGACCTATTTATATACTCAAATAAAACAAATACATTTGGTTTAACGCGTCTGCTACCACAGAATAGTCGTAAGCTAGCAGGCTAACGCTTAGGAAATATCGCCAAAAACTCGTCAGCGACATTACAGAGAAACGTCTAGATGTGTCTCTGTTAATTCTGTGCAGTCAAGTCAACTATCTCAAGTATTTTATGAGCTGTTGATAAATATTAACATACTCACCGCGTATTGACAGAGCAGCAGCGCTCTCATTCACTCATCTGTAAAATTGAAACATAACACACATAACTTTACCCGCATAGAGGCGCTGTGACTGTTAGGATATATATATGGTTAGGACGTACAAACTACATTTCATCAACAAACCAATTCTTATAAATGGATAAATGAGTAGATAACAAAAGAGGGATGAATGACTGAGAGGAAGAGTTACCGAAATGTAAAAAGAAGTGTCGACAGAAAACAAAGTCGTGTGAAATTTAATTGAAATACCAAACAAATGACACGTGATAAATTGAGCAACATTGTAATAATAATATGATAGTTACTTTATGTTACATGTAGAGGCATGGCTTAATCTGCTTATGATAATGAAAACTGACGTGAGTGCTTTGCTGAATATGACAAATTGGGTACACCTGCTGGCTGCCATTTGATTGCATTAATGTGGATCTCTGGAAACAGGCATGAAATCTATAAATCTGAAGTGCAAAGTTATTACGACAGAGTTAGTCGCTCTCGCTGTATACACATTTAAGTCCACTTTGTCACAGTCACATCTAAGGTTAGTCTTTTTTTGTTGTTGTTGTTTTTGTTTTTGTCTTAATATGAAAGCATTCTATGTTTGAACGGTTTGTTTGTTTATGCCTGTCTATTTTAAGATGGGCTAATTGTGCCCTTTTCTGATGTTGTTCGTTTAATGAATGTTCTGAGTCAGGCATGTCTTTTACAGTATTGCGGTGTTTTGTATCCTGTGCTGTCTTTCTTTGTCTCCTCATAAGAAATGGAAGGTAACATTCTCAAACTTCTTTCTTACCAGTGAAAAAGCTTTAAGTTGTTTTATTGCTTTTTAGCTGTGTGTTGTGTGTTGTGTCCTGGTAAACTCTTTGGGGACTTCTTTTGTGTGTACTTTTAAGCTGGTTAGGATGGGAGCCCACCTTAAACCAGATGATGACATTATCAATATTATTGTATGTTCATGCAGTTCCTAGAACTCAATCCCATGAGTCATGACCTTGGAGCATTGTTAACTCCATGCTCTTCTCTACTGTATGAGCTACAGGAACACTGTAATTATCTATATACTATATAGTTTTCTTTTCTTTTTTTAGGCATAAACAACACTTCACAATCCATGGGAGTTGGGCAACCTCACCATCCAGTAAACCACACCAGACCTTTTTTCTATGTTCAGCCACCATCTCAGCCATATTTCATGTATCAATGGCCCATGAATCCGTATGGCCACTATGGCTTTCCAGGGCCAGGTTAGTGTTTTTTTTTTTTTTTTTTTTTTCAGTCTGTTTGAGACTTTGCTTGTTGTTTTCCTCTAATTTTTTTTCTCTCTCGCTCTCTTTTGTTTTAGCTTTGCACTATGGCCGTCCCTACATGGCCCCTTATCAGTTTATGCAGTATCCTGGGTATGTGGTTCCACATGCACCCATGCAGCCAATCGATTACAGAAGAATCAACCCCCATTATCCCTCCGTTGCATCCTACGATTTGCGCGTCCGCCACCACGTTCAACATGCTGGGATGCAAAGGGAGACTGCCTGTTCTGAGGTCCAAACAGATCCTAGTGATTCAGTCAACAAACTGATAGACAAAATTGAGAGTCTTAAGGCCTGTGAACAAGGTGACAAGGGGCTTAACACGGTAGTTTCCTCTACCCCTGATGTAGTGCAGGGAGAGAAGCTGGCTTGTTTAAACGACGACTCTAAATTAGAGCTTACCTCTCAGGAAGGCAAGGAAGAGCAGGTCAGTGAAGTCACAAGGCCCACAACCTACAGCGACTCTGCGTATGATGCAGAGTCTAGCCAGGGTGTACTGGATGAATGCGTGTTATCAGATGTGCTGCCCCTTGACAGTTCCTCTGTCCATGAGGAAGAGGATGCCAATGAGGAAGATGACCAGCAGAGTGTTGCTGATGTAAAATGCTGCCAAAATGGGAAGTCTGTGACCAGTGCAACTGGCAATATGTTTTGTAGTGGAGTCAAAAGCACTGCAGATCCAACAGAGAGCCATGATTTGGAGGAACCAGGTGATGAGCAGTTGCAGAATATAGTGTCAACTGATGCTGCTGCAGCAATGGAACCTCTTATAAAGTTCTCAGAAGACTTTGACCTGCCGTATCAAATTCTTCGCCTGCCCTGCAATAAGACTACAACTGGCCTCAGTCTTGAACGAGAGATTGACCCACTTGTTTACTTTGATTCTCCATCTGCTCTGTTGCCTCCACAAAACTATCTCTCCTCAGTTGGCAGCGCATATTCCTACAGCTACTACCCTCAGGTGACCCAAGAGCGCCAGAGTGTCTTGAGTCCATCCATAGATGAGCTCTCCTCCAGAGATGAAATGTTCTCCACTGACGTGGAGGATCTGGATCTTGTTCCAGGGCACGTGTATGTGGGTGGTGGCAGGCTGGCTGAAAGTGATGTCCCGGTTCGTTCCCGAAAAGAGCTCTTGAGTATGGAAAAAACTTGCTTGGTCTGCCAGAAAACCTGTGCGTGCTGCGGGTCAAGCTTGCAGGATGAGGTAGGAATGTGTAAGATGGCTGAACACATCCATCCTGAGAGGAATGAGGTGTCTGATCAAGAGTGCGAGTATGACATCGAAGGAGAGGTGCGGAGTAACTGCGAGTCTCCGAGAGTTTCCAAGAGGAAGTGTTGCAGTAGGCACGCGCTACCTTCTTGTGGACATCACAGTGCCAAACACAGACACAGGAAGCTGCTGTGCGAAGGCCAAGAGAGCTGTGATGTATTTGAGCAGGCTCGGGTGCATCCCAAAGGAGAATGCTGTGAGGAGTATAGTGCTCTGGCTAAAGCCGATAAGAGAATTCAAAAGGGTTCCTTGTGCAGGCCTTGTATTGGTAAGTGTGTTTTTTTTTTTTTTAAATTCTAATGCCATCACAAGGTGGTCAACTCATGCAAAAAATATTTTTAGAACGACAGTGGAGAGAGGGTGTTGTGTCTGACCAAGAGAATTGGGCAAGTTGTGGTGCCAAACCAAGGTCTCGGAGGCAAGTTAGTGGACCTCAGGATCAAGGTAGGATGTTTTATATTATATATATATTTTAAATGTTGAGAGTGAGACCATGCATACCTAGATGTCTAAAGTTTTCTGAAGTTATTTACTGCAAGTGTCAAATGCTTTCTTTTAAACTGTTCTCTTTGACTTCTAAAGGGAGAACTCCATTGAGAAGGCCGACTTGTAAAACAATCCATCAGCAAAGGCCAAGAAGTGAATATGATGACTATGATGAGACCGAATTTACCTACTGCCAGAGGGGCAGAGGTGAGTTTAGGGTTTTAATCAAGTTAAAAAATGCTTCTGAATCTTTTTTTATTATTTTATTTGTGCAACATCTTTGTCCCATCAGGTGCTATGAAGAAAAGAGGCACACGATACTAAACTATTTTGCACTGCTGTAATACTTAATGTATTACCCTAAACTTGTGTAAAATGCACTTCACTATGAATGTACACATGGACACTGTTCTTGACTGTATGTAGCTAAAAAGTATGACAGTGATGTACACCTTGCTGCATTTCCATTGCTCAAGTTAACTTTCCATTTTGGGTGCAATGCATTCATCTTAATATTATGCCGAGACTGCTCTCACTGGACCAAGCCTTGACCCATGCCTACAAGGCCTCTTTCACATGTGCCTCAGTCTGGGAGGTGTAGATTGTGTCTGGTGTGTAAGGGCTCTGAATTTTTGCATGGTCAAGGACTGGCCCATTGAGACCTTTTCAAAAAATGTTGACACTGGAGATGCAGCTGGTTTAAGGGGTGAAGCAAGGGGGGAAAAAAAGGATGAAATAAAGTGGACAATTTGGCAGTTTGGCCACTCTTAGTCCAGATGTGTCTTGTTTTTATTACTGTGGCATTTTTTTATACATTGTGTAATGTTGACATGCAGAAAACTCCAATTGTCTGTACAGTGTTATTGTGTCATTAAAGTCTTGGCATTGCACTTGACCCGTGTCTCGTAAGTGGTTCTAATCTCTCTCTCCCTTATGAAAAACCTTCACTAAATTTGTTTGCTGCTGTTGTCCATGTTTTTAATTTATGTGGGGGACAGATCATTAGTGTGGACTTGTCATGATTCCAGCATCTCAGTTGCAGGTGAACTTTGAAATGAGAACTCTAGTACTAGTTTTAGCCATGGTCTGCCTCTCCCCTAATTTTTTATTTTTTGGTCTGTGCTTGCACACATGCTTGTGAGATCCAGAATATCTGTTGGACACTGATTAGTAAAGTGGACCTTAAAAGGCTGGTAAAATTAGTCAAATATCCCAAAAAAAGTTTTGCCTGTATGATGGCTGTCTTAAATTTAACTGACCATAATTCTATTTACAAAAGTGACATCGGCAATTATATTTACAAAAAACAGAAGTAGGCCTACCATATTAGCCCAATGTCACACAGACGACTCATTCTCCATTTGATTTTATTATTTTAGTGTTGCAAGCGATAGCCTACGTGATGTCACTTTGAATGACAGCTTTGACATTTGAATAGTCTGTTTTGATGGCTTCCTCTAAATTTAATTTTATTTTGCCCAGAGGAGTGGTATAGAAATGGATAAACAACTTGTCATGCAATAAGCCTACTAAAGAATGCACAAGTTTTTACTTCACTAACAGCATTGTTAGTATCTTCACTGGTTCACAGTAGTTTAGTCCTTTCAAGATTTAGCCTACATCAGTGCTATAAAGACATAAAACACGGAAACGTATATATCGTAATATTTCTGTTTAATGTTTATTTAAATTGAGGATTATATGATTTAGAAGGTTTGTTTTACTTATCGTGCAAGGCAAGTACGTATTTGTTTTGTAACAAATATAATCCGCCTTAAACGACTAAAATGTGTTCAGACCTGTTCAGACCCGACAAGCGCTGGCAATCTTCTTAGAGGGCTTCCTTATTGGCTGTTCTCTTCGCAGATGTCGCTCGCTATTGGCTGCGTTGTGGGAGTAGCAGTGAGCGTTTACAGTACAGCCTTTGAAGAAGGCAGAGGGAAGTATGACAGATGAGACGGTCTGCCCTGCATGCCATGTTCACCGTTTGCATAGAATTGATCAAAGAAGATCTCCAAATAGAAGGTGAGTTTTTCATCCCTCCTTTCAAAGATACAGACATAAAACGACTTGGCTTTCGATGTGTGCATTCGCATCACATTTAGCGCTGAGATTTTTTAAACTCCTAAACAGAGTTTACAAGACATGTTCTATCAGTCTTTGTTTACTTGCATCGATGCATATTTGCTGCATTACGATTTTTTTTTTTAATCTGCGGTATTATAAACTTCGCTCAAGGTTACTTCATTAGGGCACACGTATTAAGTCTGTTAAAAGCAAGTCCTCTGTAACGTTACAAGGTGCAAGATTTGTATTTTGTAGTATTATGCATCAGTGTAGTACTGTACGTTAGGTAACTTACTTTCTCTTTTACATAGTAGCAGAATGATCTCGGGCAGCTTTCTGTCTCTGTTCCGGTTTAAGTCTTGTTTTGATTGTTTAGAGGCACGCAACAATGGCTGCGTGTCAAAACAAAGTGAGCGTCCTACCATGGCACTCTTTCTGGCACATACGCTGCCAAGAAATGTTATGTAGGCACCTTTATAGGTTTTGAGAGACAGCCAATGACAACTAGTCTAAATATATTTGTCTTTGAAAACAGACATGCCCTGATAATGCCTGAACATGTTAAAATATTTTGGCTATCCCTATAAAAACCCAACCTTTGGCTCATATAATCTGTTTTTATGTCATTTAACTTTAACAGAAATGTTGATATCAGAGGCTGGTTGACTTTACTGTGTCCTTGTGTCTGGATTAGTAAATTCCACTGATATTATCTTACGTTATCTCATCTTAGTGCATTGCTATCAGACGCTGCTTGATCCACTCAGTATTCAAATGGCCTTTTCTCTATACGTTTGGTTTCTTATTAACGTGTGTTTGTGTAGATAGATGATCGGCGTTGTACTTAGTCACTGTTAATTTGACACCCGTTCAGACAGCATTTCAGTGCAAAGTTAAATGTTTATCTGATTCTTGTCGCAAACACACCCAGATGAGTTGAAGTCCAGTGTGTTTCAGTACAAAAATAAACACAAATGAAAATCTGTGTGACTTTGCTGCGTAAATTACGTATCACCTTGGGATGTTTCACATTTCTGCATTGTTTACACAGGTTAATGTTGGAAGTGCACAGTTTTAACACCAATATCCCACAGATGTCCTATGTTGCCTGAAAATAAAAGGCATCAAAAAGTAAAGGCCAAGAGCATGCATGAATGGCTCCCCTCCCTGCCCGCTCAAATCAGCGCATTGTCCTTGAGAATGCCACATAGTCTCAGTTTTTAAGTGTCGTTTTTCATTTTTTGCTTTGTCCCCTTTCTGACAAATCCCCTGATTCAGCTGCATCCATCAGGTTGATGCTTTGCTGTAGCGTGCAGCTGACAGTTTGTTATTTGCTTGTTTCATTGTCTTAGTTTTCGAGAGACACTCAGCGAAGCTTCCACTATGGGGTTCACGTTTCTTAAAGCTGAAATCAGAAAAGCAGTTTCACATTTGATAATATCACCTGAGGTGCATCTAGTGTATAAATTCCATTGTATTTCGTAATGCACTTGATCCTCCTTTTGTTTTAAAGTAAAAGTGAGAAAAAACCCACTAATATTTCCAGTCTAGGTAGGGAAATATGGCAGGTGAAAGCAAGCTTGCTCGGCATACAATCAAAGATTAATGCGAGTACAAAAGTGAGAACTCTTAGGAAATGTTCGCAAGGTTACACCTTCACAAGTATTTCATTTGATTTGGTAAATTTGCCCGCAGGACATTTAATAGATTGGCACATTTTCTCCCCTGCGTGCCATACCAGCATTGCTGAAGGAAATTATGCAATGTGAAATTGAGCTGGAGTTGTTTTCATGGGAACTGAATTACTATGGATCACTTGAATTCTCCATCACAGCAAGATGGATTTGTAAGTGTCCACATTTGTTCCGTTTGCAATGCACATTTTTTTCTGATTTTGTAATGATACTAGTTTGATGAGCATGAAATAATCATGACTTCAAACGTTAAACTGGTCTTATTTAGCAAAAACGGTTTTAAGCCCCTTAGATTTATTAGTAAATTAAAAGTATTTGTGTGTGTAAGTCCATAAAACAGATTGCTGTAATGTGTTTTGACTGGAAATCCCAAAGAGAAAGTTAATATTTCCACTTCTCCGTCACAAGATAACGTGCACCTAATAATGGACAGGCCCTCAGGGGCGTCCGTCCATTCATACCACAATAGCAGGCTTAATTGCATTATTAATTATTTTTCCCCTTAAGGGATGGAGTGAAATTATACTTCTATGAGCAATTACTTGCATGGTGTAAACCTTTGAACTTGAAAGAGAAGAGCACACTGCGATAACTGATTTGTTTTGTATGCCATGGTCACATCATTATGTTATTGCTGTAAGTGTAACAAAAGGAAGTCTGGAGTGAAATGCTGAGAATGTGGACACAATTCTTTTAACTTTAACTTAGTCACTTGATAAGTGTTCATTCATTTCTCAGGTGATTGACATTTGTAGCACCTGCAGTCTTGAATATTCCCTTGAATAATCCTCCCTTAGTGACAAGCATTGAGCCAAGCAATTAAAATGCATATTAGCTGTACAGTACCTGAAGGAAACGAATGCCCTCAAATCAATTTTAGATGAGGTCAGGAAACATTTTTAAGCTCTGAATTGGTTAAGGTCAGAAGGAAGCAGAGTGCCGGAGGGGTTTTGAACTCTCATTCACTGGTCAGCTTCATGCATGCTAATAGTCATGTGTCATGCAGGTTTCAGAAATTTTGCCTGCGGGCTCAACAAAACTAGGTCACATTTTGCTGTTGCTTGTAAGGGGAATTTTTTCATCCAGTGAAAATGTGTACTCTCATTATGTGTGCACATAAACACTTGCTCTAAGTGGATTATGCTGCCCATTGGGTTGAACAACATTTTATGGCAATGAAACAACCCTGATTACAGGGTTATATTGATAACAGAACACATAATATTGCATTTTACAAACATAAAGACACTTTATATTCCATGATATTATCATAAATATAAAACATTAAATAAAAGAGTATACCAGTGTAAGAGGGATATAAAGCATAGAAAAAAAAAGCAGAACAAAAGAGCACAAAAGACACAGATTAGCAGTCAAGGGAGGAGGAGTACTAGATGTGTCAGTGGGTGAGGTCTGAAACCCCCTTACTGTACGTGACATGATTATGCATTTAGAAATTACTCATATTACACAGCTGCCTGTGGTTGAGTGATGCACATGTGAAAAGTGACAGATCAAATTAAATTTATGCCAAACGTATTAAAAAAGAATCATACAGCAATAATATATCCATCCATATCCATTCAGTATATCCATTTCTGGCTATATGTATTTCAAATAATAAATATACTAAATATGTTGTAAACAGTGCATATTACAGAAAATATATTTTTCAAAGTAAAATAAATAAAAGTAAAATTTATAAATAAATGTATTTAATTTAAACCTTCCAATGCCAAAAAAAAGATATATAATATGAAATATAAATGTATTTAGATGGAAAATGTATAGCCAAAAATATTAAACAGGAAACATAAGTAACTAAAACCAAACAAATATATGTATTTAAACTTTTTTGTGAAGACATTCTGTGGTCATATGTTATAGATGCTTTCTTCCCATTTAAAATTTACCTCTAATTTCTCCTGGTCTAGACGACATCTTCAAAAGTGGCACATATTACCTCACTTTCCCTACAAGAATGGATGAATTGTACGACCCCTAAATAGAGTGCTGCAAGGACAAGGATGATGGATTTTTTTTTTGGGCCAAAACCATAGACTGTATAAAACAATGGACGTAGTGTCTGTGACGTCACCCATAGGTTTCTGAAGAGCATTTTTAAAGGCCAAAGTGGGCGGAGCTGGTCGCCGCCATTTTGGCTGCGCGTCACTCCCAGATAACCGGAAATGGGCAAAGAGGCGGGATGTGGGTGGAGCTGAGGTGCCTGGTTTTATACAGGCCTATTACCTACACATATTTTTGAGGACATGTGAACAATTAAAGCGAATACTTCCAATATAGTCTGTGTTAGTAAATGTTACGCTAATTATGAAATGCGGACTGTTTTATTCAGTCTATGGTTTCAGCCTACTGCTAATCACAGTCTGTCGGATTTAACTTGTTTTGTAAAAGGCGGTTGACAACAAGTGGCTAAATGGGACTACAGAGGTTGTCAGGGACATTAAACTTCAGCCAAACAGAAACTCATCTACTCACTAGTCACACTCACAGCCTTGTTGTGTTTATAATCAGGCTCTTAAGAATCATAAGCTTTTGTTAATAGTCCAAAAGCCACTGGAAAAATCCTATTGGGTTTTTGTTGAGGGAACCAGGGTGATTCTAACCGAGTCATCCTACAAAAATACGTCATTCCTGCACCACTATAACTATTCTTTTTGTTTTTCATTATCATGTATTTTCCTTTATTTTACAGAGTTATTTCATCATTAGATGGGGAAGGACTGCCTTCATTTCCAGCTGTGCTCATTGACTGATTTAAATCCCTGGTTGGATCTGCACTAAACCCATGGTAAGAATCACTCCGTGAAGCAATCAAGTCATTTCACATAATCGGAGAAGTAATCACAGATAATTAACCAAATAAGTTGTTTTGTTTTTAATTCACATACAATTTAGCCTCAGCATTCATCACGATCCGTGTCTAAGCACAGGGTGACTGTGGACAGTCCTAATCCCTGCTGATTTGTTTACTCATCCAGGACATCTACATCTAAGTCAAGCCTGACAAGAGTTTAGATCCAGCTCACAGCTAGCGCATAATAAATTAACCCCTCTGCCTGCTTGTGTATGTGCCAAAAGTGTTCCTTTGGATTAAATTCTTGACAGTCTGTTTTGACGCAACGTCCTTGTCTCACTTCCACAGGCAGAGCCAGACATGGATTAAAGCGCTGACGGCCTGATCAACACCGACTGGTCGACGGAGAAGTGCACTGGCATTACAAATCGCCAAGGATACTGTCATTGAAGCAACCAAGGAGATTTGTTTTATGTTTAACATCCACGTTTTAGGGTCAATGGAGACCTTGTCCCAGAGCTCCAGGCTTGAGTGCCAAATCTGTTTCAACTACTTTAGCCAACGGCGCCTTCCTAAACTCCTGCACTGCCAACATACCTGCTGCTCTGTATGTCTGAGCCATATGAGGCTCTGCCAAAGGGAGATCCGCTGTCCTTGGTGTCGTTGCGTGACACACATCCCCAGCGGCCTTTCAGTCTCGCATCTTCCCGATGACCCGGAAGTACTCTCCATTATCAGTCTTTCTCACTCCTCTGAACACACCCCTATCTTTATACACTTACCCAACAACGGTTGCTACCTACTGCCCGTCCCTGTGGACGCAGACGGGGCACTGCTACCTGGACAACCCGCATGCCGGTTTGGCACTAAAAGCGTTGAGGGAGTAAACGTCTCTGATGGGCGGAGCCTCATGTTGGGAGATGACACGGGTGAGGAGGGGATGGAGGAGGAGGTAAAAACCACAGCATGGACTGGGGTTTGCGCTGTGCTACTTGTGGCGTTTATTTTGATTTTTCTGCTGGGTATCGTGTTGCATAACATGTCCTGTGTGTCCAAACGCTTCACTATTATTTCCTGTGGATGAGAAGGATAGAACAGAAGAATTGAAATGGGCCTACCAATGTGGCTTGAAATCTCTTATGTGATTTCAAATACGATTGTAACTATATATGGTAGATGGTCAAGGGCAATGTCTATGTAATCTATGGTATTTCAAATGTTTATGAAAGCTCTGATTCATTCATTCTTGTGGAATTTGTTCAATTAATGTGCAGAAATGTCATTAAAGAATCTAGCAGTGTTGACTCCATGTATTTGCATGTCTTGTATGTAACTGAGGGAATTTAACTTGGTTTCTACTAAACCAGAGTTGTGCGTTATTGACAGTCAGTAGGGGTTGTGCATTTTGTAGAGGTTGTGCAACACTAAATTGTAGAAATGAAATAATGTGCATACTATGTTAATAATGTAGCTGCACTGCCTTTGAATAATGTGCATTGCTGTATATGTATCAAATTGAGTCCTTGTTTTAAGGTGAGTTTCATTTGAAGCAGTTTCTTTAAAATACCACATCAAGTGTTTTCAATGGTAACAAACTGTATTACTTTTTTTACTTGTGGGTTTTGAATTTGCTTTTGATTAAATAATTGAAAAAATCAGTCTCTGATCGATTTGGTTATTAATCATAACAGATATTGACTTGTGTGCTATTTATGTCATTTAAAAGCTATTAATATGATAACCATGAACACATGCTGCATAAAAAGCTGCACAAATACAATAATGTTCAAGTTTGGAGTCTGTAGTAATGATTTTTTTGTTAAATCATTTAAAAGTGATAAAGAAAAACTTTTTGTTTCCCCCTGTACATCAAAGAATCCTGAAAATCTTCTGAAGGATCATGTGACACTGAAGACTGGAGTAATGGCTGCTGACAAGTCAGCTTTGCCACCACAGGAATAAATTACACATTCAAATAGAAATTATTTAATGTAAATTTTAATAATATTTAACAATACTACGGTTTTACTGTATTTTTGATCATGTTGATCATGAAATGTAGCCTTGGTGAGCATGAGATAATTTCAGTTTTGCTTTCAAGTGTCAAAAATGCTTTAAGTGTTAAGAAACTTAAAGGGATAGTTAAGCCAAAAATGAAAATTTGTCATTATTTTACTCACCCTCATTGAGTTCCAAACCTGTATGACTTTTTTTTTTTGCCGAAAATGTAAAAGACATTTTGAGAAATGTCTTGCATACAATAGTCAATAGTTTGGTTAACCATCATTCTTCTAAAAATCTTCCTTTTTGTGTTCTGCAGAGATATGCAAATATAACATTTGTACATTGATATCCAAATGTGTGATGAGCTCTGGCCTGGTGCGGCTCACCATTTGCATCAGAAGCTGTCAACTACCCATCACACTTGATTGATGACAGCGTCTTTGCTGTTTTGCGGGAAAGATCATCTATCGTTCTTGGAATAGCATACATTTCAGTTTCATGCATTTTAACATTCCGCATTGTGATGTAATGTGTGGATGAATGCTTTTGCAGTTTATGTGACAAATCACACAAATCAAATGATTATAATACAAGACAAATTATTATTAGTGATCAGTTGTTCATCAAGGTCATAGTATACATTTTGCATTCCTTTTTAGACCATCACTTGAATGCTTTTAAATTGTAATCTTATTGGTAAAGTGTGATTATAAATAGGCATGGTATATGGAAAAAATCATTTGATATTAAAGACATCAGCACATTTGAGTGATCCCAAAGATCTTAAGAATGACAAGCATACATCAGTACTCAACATTGTAATTAACAGGTTTGGCTGATTCAGCTACACCCTTTACTCACAGGTCCATAAAATCATGCACATAGCCATGCAATCTCCTTACACAAACATTTACATTAGAACAACATTTTATGTACGAGCATTCCACAGCAATTAACATTGTTTGTGTGTGTGTTTTTTTTTATTTTTTTTTTTTATGTACACATAACACTGTACTTTGAGTGTTATGACCCTGCTACAACAGGGCTTCAAATTCAACTGAGTGAAGGTAAATTTGACATCTTTCTCTATTCTGGCTTTCTCTTTCTCTATATATTTATTTCCTTTTTTTCCTTTCTTTTTTTGAGAAAATCATGCAAATGCAGGAGTGGATTTTTCTTGATCACTGTTGGAGCAAATTAGGCCCTATTCCAAATGGCACCCTAAGCACTCGTGGTCGCGCACTTTCGTGACGTAATGCCGCTTTGACTGTCGGGAAGAAGTCTGCTGCGGTCCGGGCTCGGCAAAAGTGCGCATCGAGGGCGCATATCGACTGCAAAGGGGGCGCTCGCGAGGCTTAAAATGACAAATAGGACAACAGTCTCACGGACTTAACTGACACGCCCACGCGGCAGCCATTTTAAGTCCACAAGACTGAAAGTGCATATGAAGTGTGCCATTTGGGACAGGGCCAGTAAAAATGTTAAAAAATGAAAAATAATAATAATATGATGTTTATTTATAGTCATTTTTGCTTATTAGTATGGTTGAAGTGGATCATCGAAGGTCAGCAGCAAAGACATTGGTTAATAAAGTGAGATTAAATACATTAATATTTGTGTAATTTAATATATTCAATTATTGCAGATTTGCCTAATATTCTGAGATTGCATTTAGCCTACCTTTTTTAAATTGATTTTGAATAACACTGAATCAGGTTTCTTTTTTTTTTTTTTTTTGAAAGTGTTCACAGTGCACACAATGACACGCACTTACTGGCTTCACGATTTCTCTCAACATGAGGACAGGAGAGGTGTCAGTCAATAAATGGAAAACAAGCGTTACTTAAAAAAGTAACTCAGATGTTTTCTTGTAATGCGTTACTTTACTAGTTACTTGAAAAACGTAATCTGATTACATAACTCGTTACTTGTAATGCGTTACCCCCAAAACTGATTATGATTTATTAATGTCGTGGAAATGGGCTTTCATGCGTATGTCTATTAAAAGATTTCTGCTATAGTTCACTTCCACATTTCAAACCCAGAAATGTGAAAAGGCTACATATAACTTTAACAAAGACTTTGCCTGTACATCCCGTGGAAGGGCTTTGTTTTTAATGTAAGCGTCTGCTCAATGAATAAATGTGTAAATGTAGAAGAGTGGAAGCTGTTATTGCAGTAAAATCAGGAACAACACTTTATTAATCCCCAGTGCTTTGAAAGTAAATGTTCACCAAGAAAATATGGGTGTGGTGGTGTTGTTCCACATACTTTTGGCATATGTTTGGCAGCCACTATATTTAGAGCTCTGCCTAACAATTCCAAAGGAGCACACCTCATTTACCTTGGCCTGCATCTGTCAACATGCTACAGAACTGCACGCATTTGCTGAAATCATGCAAGAGTACTAGGCTGCACTGTACATGATTGATGGTGTTGTCCACATGTCGGTTTCTCCTCTAAGTTTAGTAAATCACCTATCCAATGGGGCCTTTAACAGGCCATTAACACACAACACTGACACAATCCATTTTGGCAGTCACACGTGCCCAGAAATCCTCTTATGCTCTGCACAACCATGTTGTCATCTGCTTTTGAAATTTATATTAGGAAAATATAGGGATACAAATATTGTCAGAACAAAGAGCTTAGGATAAAAGGGTAAAAAAAAAAAAAAAACATAAGTTCTGACCAATTTTCAGTCTTGAGTGTCATTTCATGTGTTCCTTTGCCCATATAATCTTTAAGCTAATAAGGTTAAGTATATTTGGCTTGCTGTCCGCAGTGGAGGGGCTCGAGGAAGCAGCTTTAGCTCGAGCCCCAGAGGGACTACTAATGCTTGGATGATGAGTATGGTAGCAAGATGCCTAAATTATATTGGTGGAGCTGGGGAGGTGGAGGGATGCCAAAACAACTGATGCCAGAGCAAGGGGAGCGGCTGCTTATATGCTACGGCAGTTAATTGAAATATTAGATGGGTCCACTCCTCCCCAAATTACGGCTAGAAGACAAATTAATCCCAGCTAACAGGTTGTGCTGCAGTAATACAACTAAATTCGATGGAACCTGCATGTTACATAAATGTATTACTAATGGAGCAAGAATAGCAGGTGGTGTACAAATAAATAATGTGTAAAATCACTTTCACATAAATTTCCTTTCGTGTAGGACAGAGCAAAGCATAAAACCCAACAAGCTGCAAATAAATTCTGATGTACAGAGACCAAAATTCATTTCAATATATATTTTATAATGTGTATATTAAATATAAGAATTATATTTAGAAGTAATGTCATGAATATGAATACGTAATACTTGTACAGTCTTGTATTAGAAGATCCCACCAGCAGGAGGCACTAGTAGACTGCAAAACAATTGAGCGATCTGACAGCAGCAAGTCATTCCAATTTCCCTTCAGAATTCACACTATTTGTACAACTTGATTAAGAGCAGGTGCAATTTAGTCACGGTATACTGTGTAAGGGATGCTTCTGGTTGGCATGTTGGTTTAATGAAAATCAGTGAGTGATCATCTATTTCCTTTGGTCAATGTGGCTCCACTATTATGTCTTTCAAATCTCATTTTTAATTTAGTTCAGATGCTACATCAGTCAAAAGCTACAAGATTTGGCAAAAGAGATCTAGTATAGTACCTAGACAAAGGATAAATTATTAATAATTGCTAATAATGTTCAAAGATAAATTAAAAAGAAAGCTGTAAATGCTTCTACTCAGGACTGTAATGACAACTGGCATCAGATATATGAAGAAAGAAGGCCATAAATAGTGATTTTTCAAAAAAGACGTCTTTTACAAACTAGAGTTCACAGCCCAGACGAGCAATTTCGTCTAAAAGGAAGTCCACATCCTCCCTCTGGGTGGCTGGGTTGGAGAAAACACAACGGAAGAAATTCACTTTGTCTTCCAGAGGTTGATAGCCAATCATTGTGAATCCTTCCTCCATCATCTTTGTCTTGATTTTTGGAGCCACCTGTGGGAATTCACAATGTCAGCTTGTAAAGCAGATAATGGGATGACTAAATGAAGACCAATGTGTCTTCCTTATTTACTGGTTAATTAAGAAATGAAAAAGGCTTAATTTTTTTTGACCTACCAAGTGAAGTTCTCTGTCTCGCTCAGGACCTGGAGGAATGCTTTGCACTTGTTTTGGGAGATACCAAAAGCAGACATTACTGTGTTCAGGCTGAAATCAAAATACAGAAAATATAAAATCATAAACCGACGTCGAGAATGCGTATGTAACGGCTAGGCAGAAATTCAACTGTTGAAATTTCCATCTTTAAAATTTTGGAAAGTAAACAAAAACTTGGCACTTACTTTACTTTTGAAGACAAGCTGAAAATCTGTCCTTCTCTTCAGCTTGTAGTAAAGATACTCTGCATTTTCTAGGCAGTGGTTGACCTGTGCTTCAAAACCCTCGGAGCCCTGTATAAGAAAAGAAAAAATGTTTTTGGATTATTGTGTGTCAAGGTTTAGAGCTGTTTTTGCCATTTTTTTTTGTCATATTTAAATCACAGAAAAGAATAATAGAATATGATTATATAAAATACTACATAACAAATATGTTTTGAATATTTTTTGGCTGTAACTGGGGTACAATTTCTACTTTTCAATTATTTTTATGAACATATGAACTCGAAATGCTGGCCAGTTGAGACAAAGGCGGTATATTCATTGAAATTTAGGACACAGTTCCAGCCTTTCTTCTAATTTTAACATCTATGTCCCTATGAGTCTGCGACAGACTAAAGGAGTCTCTCAAACTGGTGCGGACCTCAGTACTTCATCTTCGCTTGCCTGATCGGAGCTGCCTTCTGCTGTGTTCCAGAGCCTGGTTAATATATGTTGCGTTATTTAAAGGGATAGTTCACTTTGAAAATAAATTTTGGTATGTTTTAGCTTACCTCAAGGGCATCCAAGATGTAGGTGTCTTTTTTTTCCGCAGTAGTTTCAATTTGGATATTTTTAGGTCAAACCGTTCTTGTCTGTCAGTCATATAATGCAGGTCGATGGTCACTGTATCAAAACACAAGCACAGAGTCCAAATTAAAACAATTCCCCATCGTCCAAATTAAACAATTCCCCATCGTAAGTACACATTGATGGCCTAAGACACGAAACGAGCGGTTTGTGTGAGAAAATGAACAGTATTTATATCGTTTTTACCTCTTGTAACAC